>NC_050182.1:29212155-29439655 GCF_008315115.2 Sander lucioperca
GTGCTGGAGGAGGCCAGGCACACAGGAGACACACGGGATGTCATCTGAACTGGGGAGGACAGCTTCAGAAGGGTGATGTCATTGTTGAAGTTCTGGGCATTGTAGTAGGGGTGACTGATGGCCTGGATGGAGAGGTGGGCATAAATCATAGGCCAATATAATGCAAATTTGCAATGACACATATAACCAGGAAATGGGTACTTTAAATAAAATATTACATTTTTATTAAGTAAAGAAAGTTTTTTATGTGTTATGGTGTTGCTTACCCTGGAAATGGACTTGACCTGAATTTGCTCACTGTTGGACTGACGATCATGTTCTCCTAAGATTACACGGTGGTTTCGAGGACTGGAGAGAATAAAAAGAGACAGAGCAGTGATTACAGAGATGGCAATGTTGGGATTTTGCTCATGTCAATGTGGGGCATGGAAAATTTACTTACGACACACGGCAGTGAGCAGCAGTGACAACCCAGTACTGGTTGATCAGGGATCCACCACAGAAGTGGAATCCTCTACCATCCTAGAAGTGAGAACATGTGTTTGTACAATTTCTGAATTCCACAAGGGGTTGAGATTGTAGCAAAAACTACAGTGAGTGTGGGTGCATTACTTAGGTTACCTGAAGTGAAACCTGCCAAGGCCAGGACCCAGACACAGCGTTCTGCCCATTTACAATCTTGTTGTATCCGCTCACTTGGGGCTTGATAGCAGGTACTCCACACCCTGATGCCAAATCACACAATAGAATACTTATCATGCTTGTTCCACAATAGGGCATACAGTGTATACCAGGAAGTGTTCTGTGTATTATTGTGGTTACAATCTTGTCAATATGCAAGCAGTCAAACATTAAGAATCTATTACTACCAAACCATTGCAGAAAAATCCTACAGATAAAATGCATCTGCTGGTAAACCACCAGTCACTCACCCAGTGCAGAGGCCACAAGGGCAAAACAACTGACAAGCAAGAACATGGTCATGTCTCAATCTTGATTCACTTTTCTGAGTGTCACCTGTGTGGGACACTGGCTTTTATACTGGCACTGGCTCACACCTGACCCTGAGTTCCACATGTAGCACTCCATACTGCAGGTACCCCCACACCACACACACACACACACACACACACACACACACACACACACACACACACACACACCAATGCCTGTGATAAGTCTGGGAAGGAAACATCTGGTGATAAGCACCTGACATGAAGCCTTCATCCACCTATAGTTGTATGCTTGTGTTTGTCCAGTGTGCATAGGTCATGGCTTTTAGCAAACAAATTGTTGCATAATCATTCCATTGGTAAGAAGCAACAACACTGCCCCTTGTTACTACTCTATTTACATTAACATCCATGTGTTCTTGAATTCATTTTTAGGATACATTTGCACTGAATTCAATATGTTAAGCTGTTTACGCCCTTGCTTGCATTCTTTTTCAGCAGAAACTGCTTTTTTAAAGTTTTTTTACAGATCATAATCTTTGACAACTACAGCACCTTTTTTATCGTGTTCTTTTTCAAAGCATAGTTTCCTGTGTAATGCTAGCTAGAAAAGATATTGATCAAAAACCTTTGTGGTTACAGCAACCAGTTTTATCTACCATTTCCAACAGCTGCAAGTTGAGAGTCCCAGTGTGTACCCATTGTATGCACTATTGAATATTCTTTATATGAGTTATTAAAAAACGTAATGGTATTAAAAGATGTAAACCACAAAAAACAGTACATTTTGTAAATCCGAATCCCATTTGTGATCTTTATTGATTTAATGTTTACAAACCTTCATGGAAAATCAGCACTGGAGAGAGAAATAATGAAGACGACAAACAGACTCTGATTATGTCTCATCTGACTATTTTAACCATGTGCAAGTGTCAGATTTTGTTACTTAGATTAGAAGTTAAATATTGAAATCTTAAAGTTTTGAACAAATATAGCAATATTGTAAATCAGAATGAGCCTGTGATCAAATGTTTATTGAATGTGCATTCTGGCTTAGTAAACAGCTTTAAGGCAGTAAGTCTGTGTTGGGATCTGAGATAAAGAAACTGTCAGTATAGTGTTCAGTCGACCTCCTCGATAGTTGGGCCAGAGGAGGAGCTGCCTCCAGCTCCACCAGGGAAGCCACCTGGCATTCCTCCAGGCATCCCTCCTGGCATACCCCCCTGATATAGCTGGGTGATGATGGGGTTGCACACCTTCTCTAGTTCCTTCTGCTGGTGATCATACTCATCCTTCTCTGCCGTCTGGGTAACAGAAGGAACAAATCATGTTTTGAGTTGGTGCATATTGTAGTTGTCTGCTGCATAACAAATTGATGTGAAAGGGAAGTGGGGAAATTGCTTAATACATTGTTTACATGATTGAGGTTGCCTCTCTGCTTTCACAATGTGAGCCAAAGAGAAACTTATCAAGAATCGTGTTTCAGTCACCTGGTTCTTGTCCAGCCAAGCAATAACTTCATTGCACTTGTCTACGATGGTCTTTTTGTCCTCAGGGCTGATCTTGTCTTGGAGCTTCTCGTCCTCCACAGTGCTCTTCATGTTGAAGGCCAGAGACTCAAGTGAGTTTTTTGCTGTGACCTTCTCTCTCTGGGCCTCGTCTTCAGCCTTAAACTGCTCTGCCTCCTGCACCATTTGCTCAATGTCCTCCTTGCTCAACCGGCCTAAGGGAGGATGAAATACAAATGTGTGTACCTCCTGTGCAAAATGTACTTATTCTCTCTAATCTAATGTACATCATTCCTTCACCTTTTGTGCTATATCAGCTCCTGATTTAAGAAGCATTTTATTTGGTTATCTACCTTTATCATTGGTGATGGTGATCTTGTTCTCCTTTCCAGTACTTTTGTCCACTGCAGACACATTGAGAATGCCATTGGCATCGATGTCAAAAGTCACCTCAATCTGAGGGACACCTCTGGGAGCAGGTGGAAGACCAGTCAGCTCAAACTTGCCCAGGATATTATTATCCTTAGTCATGGCTCTCTCACCTTCATAAACCTGAAAACAGTGATTTGGTTGCATCAGTGAACACTGTCAAGAGTAATTGTAATGCATTTGGGCAATGGAGAGTTTACTTAAGTGTTAAGAACTTTACTTCAAGGTTGCTCTACCTGAATAAGCACACCAGGTTGGTTGTCTGAATAGGTGGTAAAGGTCTGTGTTTGCTTGGTCGGGATGGTGGTGTTCCTTTTGATAAGGACAGTCATTACTCCTCCAGCGGTCTCAATTCCCAGGGACAGGGGCGTGACATCCAGCAGGAGCAGGTCCTGTACATTCTCAGACTTATCACCAGCCAAGATGGCTGCCTGCACAGCTGTGAAGAGTGTGTATGGTGAAACTAATGCCACGATGACAAGAAAGCTTTATGTAACAACCACTTAATCATGTTTAAAAGACAGCCTTTATACTAAAACAGTGATATGACTAGAACATTTGCATAAACCTAACTGCTGTAGAGGTACCTACCTGCACCATAAGCCACAGCCTCATCAGGGTTGATGCTCTTATTGAGGTCACGGCCATTGAATAAGTCCTGCAGCAGCTTTTGAATCTTGGGGATACGTGTGGAGCCTCCCACCAGAACAATGTCATGGATCTGGGCCTTGTCCATCTTGGCATCCCTCAGGGCCTTCTCCACAGGCTCGAGGGTTCCACGGAACAGGTCTGCATTGAGTTCTTCAAAGCGGGCCCTGGTGATGGAAGTGTAGAAATCGACTCCTTCGTAGAGGGAATCGATCTCAATGCTGGCCTGGGTGCTGCTGGAGAGGGTGCGCTTGGCACGCTCGCACGCTGTGCGCAGACGACGCACAGCTCGCTTGTTGTTGATGATTTCCTTTTTGAACTTGCGCTTGAACTCAGCGATGAAGTGGGTAACCATGCGGTTGTCAAAGTCCTCACCGCCCAAGTGAGTGTCACCGGCAGTGGACTTGACCTCGAAGATGCCATCCTCAATAGTCAGGATCGACACATCGAAAGTACCACCTCCAAGGTCAAAGATAAGGACATTACGTTCACCGCCAACCTAAAATAAATGGTAAGAATTACTAATAGGAACACGAAAGAGGATAAGGTTTGCTTTTTATTATCTAGTTACCTTTTTGTCCAGGCCATAAGCAATGGCTGCAGCAGTGGGCTCATTGATGATGCGTAACACATTAAGGCCAGCGATGGTTCCAGCATCTTTGGTGGCTTGACGCTGGGAGTCATTGAAGTAAGCAGGTACTGTGATAACTGCATTGGTCACAGGCTGTGAAGACAGTTAACCCTTGAGTCAATACATTTGTGTGTTCAAGGCGCATATAGAAACAATTTCTCACAATGTCTTTTGAAGCAGAGGAAAGTGCTTGCTATGATTCTGAGATATTACAGTTTAGATAACAGGTTTAAATACTAGGTACTGTTTCCTGACAGTTGCAGCTTGTCACTGCCACCCTTTTTGCCTGCATAAAACAACTGCATTACCTTGCCGAGATAAGCCTCAGAGATCTCCTTCATCTTGGTGAGGACCATGGAGGAAATCTCCTCTGGGTAGAAGGTTTTGATCTCACCCTTGTATTCAACTTCCATCTTGGGTTTGGATGAGTCATTAACGACCTTGAAGGGCCAGTGCTTCATATCTGACTGCACCACAGCATCGTCAAACTTACGGCCTATCAGACGCTTAGCATCTGAAGGAGATTTAAGAGAAAAAACAAGACTCTGTGAGTCATGTCTTAATTTTGGATCACTGTTTCTTAGCCTGTTGCCTTTTGAGTGTTGCAGTCCTTACCAAATACAGTGTTGGATGGGTTCATGGCCACCTGGTTCTTGGCAGCATCTCCAATCAGTCGCTCAGTGTCTGTGAAGGCCACATAGCTGGGTGTGGTCCTGTTTCCTTGGTCATTGGCAATGATTTCCACTTTGCCATGCTGGAAGATGCCCACACAGGAATACGTGGTGCCCAGGTCAATGCCTACTGCTGGTCCTTTAGACATCTTAGATAAAAGAAAAAGGATGAAAAAAAATAGCTGAATAGTATATGTATTCATCATCACTGAATAAAGGTTTTATTTTCAATTGTATGTTTATCATTGTAATTTTTTCATACTTGGACTTCTAAAATTGTGATACTAAAAAATGTGATTCCTTGTAGTACTATGCATGCACCTGCACAGTATGTACACCCATGTACAGTATACCTACTGTCGTTTCTACAAAGCCCTGACCCTGTTACATAAATCCAGATGCAGGGCCACGTGAGGCTCAGCTAGTGGTGGAGTGGTATCCATGCCATAGTGGCTTAAACCACCTCCTGACACTCGAGACCAAGAGACTGGATTATGTCACACTGCCCGTTAATTCCGTTTCCACACCGCTTCTCTCTCCACTCCTCCCTCAGCAACAAGCAGGCTGGTGACATGAATGTACTGATCCTGGCATAGTGATAAGTGGGTCTATTTTCCGACAGCTGGTTCCAAATAACTTACAGTGACTATAATAAGCATCAGCGTGTCTACACCGCAATGAATGGAAGATGGGAAAAAATTGATCATTGATCACTAATCATTTATCAATGACTAGTGGGAAAAACTTGCTTGGTTCCTATTAAAACAGAGTTCTTAAAAACCAAAAGTACACACAGGGAACTACAGCTTTGAGGTGCAGTAACAAACAACTCAAAAAAGCCTCCTCTTGCCTTACTTCTTGTGCTCTGACAAAACCAGCAGACTGGGGCATGAACATTAAACTTCTTTAGAAGCAGAGAAAACCACAAAGATATATCTCACAGAAATAGCCTTTTTGGCTAATTCTGGCTTCATGTGTTTTATTAATTTGCACTGTCCCCTTTCAAATAAACTGAACTGAAACTGAAACAAATATTCCACCAAATCACAGAGCACAAAGCTGCCTTGATATAAGTTGATTTGATTACATTTTTTAAATTTTCTTTTTAATCTGTATGCTTCATGGGTGAAAGTAGAAACTCTAATGTCCCAGAACTGCTTCAACTAGAACAGACTATTGAATTATCTCTTGTTACCCAGTTGTGTAACACGGAGCAATGCTGATATAGCACTATTGCCTCACTGCCTGTCCTACGCCCACATCTGAAACTTGCAATGTGCAGTGTAAAGAAATATGTTGGAACATGATTATAACAGCATTGTGGCCTGTGACAAAGTTATACACATACGGAGGTGGTTTGTATTAGAGACTGTCTTTTGCCATACGGTATAGTTAATGCAATTCAGTTTCCTCTGGTTGAGGCTATCCTGAAACTGCAAGATCACATCCAACTGACAATGTTGTCATATGGAATTGAATGATCAAAATCCATATGGGGCGGCCTCTAGCTCACCCAGTAAGAGCGTGCACCCCATGTAGGCTGAGTCCTTTGCAGCGGCCCGGGTTTGAATCTGACCTGCAGCCCTCTGCTGTGTGTCATTCCCTCTTTTTCTCTCCCCCTTTCCTGTCTATCCACTGTCACTATCGAATATAGGCAAAAGCCCCAAAAAATAATCTTAAAAAAACAACAAAAAAATATCCATATGCATTTGGTTTGCTTGACGGTCACATGCTGTGTGGTTTTTCTTAGGGATTCTGCTTCAGATTGTCATGCCATTGTTTGACAGAAACCATGCAGGCCTCTCACATTTGGCAGTTAAGTTTTTAAAGCTACAAGCAAGACAGACTCAGAATGAAGCCAGGCAGAGTGCAATGCTTCTTATAGAAGGGGTTACCTTGCGCTGTCAGATGTTCGACTTGAGTTTACTGAGTTAGAGCGACACAACACTCTCCAGCACTCCTTTCCCTCTCCTGGCCGGCGGACTAAGAGAAAGAGTGCCTCTGCTCCCTAGTGTATATAGACATGAGAGCCCATCAGGGTGTCAGGTGACTCCACCAAGGAAAGTTCTAGGCCCATGTTTCTGTTCATTGACTGGATTTCCTTGAAAGAAAGCTTGTCTTTGTTACCTACGTAGCCCTCTTCTAGTTGAGCAAAACAAACAAAAAGTCAAATAAAAGATAGGGCTTTGATTTGCCATCTAAACTAAACTTGTTTTTTTTTTTTTATTTTGTGAGCATTGTTCTGTTATGAAAAAGTAATTCCTGAACACAATAATGTTGTTTTAACCATTATTAAAATCTCTGGATATACCTTAAACCTCTGGAATTACAATCAATGTGCACTTTGTCTTAAACAGATGTTTGATCATAAAAAGGCTTTAAATATCAGCCAGATGTGAATGTCATTTGCAGTATAGGACCTGAAATAGATAGATTACATTATTTGTTCACACTGTAGCTCAGGAGGTACAGAAAGTCGTGCATTAATTGCAGGGTCGGAGGTTCAATCCCCAGCTCCTCCAGTTTACACTACACGTTAAGATGTCCTTGAGCAATACACTGAACCCCAAGTTGCTCCACTGATGTTGGTATGGGTGAATGAGAGGTAAAAATGTTCAAGCGCTTTGTATGTTAAAGCAGAAAAGCACCATTCAAATGTAGAGTTACACTGACTGAGTCATGTTTTCTGTGTTTTTAGGAGAATTAAATTCTTTTCATCCATCCATCTTCTTCCGCTTATCCGGTAACGGGTCGCAGGGGTAGCAGCTCCAGCAGGCAAACCCGGCCACCAGGCGCTCGCTGACGGGCCCTCCATCTGGGCCTGGCTCCAGACGGGGGCCCCGGGCTTCCTCCGGGCAGGGTCACTCCATCTCTACCTCGTTTTTTCATAGGGTTTTTGAACCATTCTTTGTCTGGCCCCTCCCCTGAGACCACTTTGCCTTGGGAGACCCTACCAGGAGCACAAAGCTCCAGACAACACAGCCCTCAGGTTCATAGGGACACACAAACCTCTCCACCACGATAAGGTGATGGTTCCAGGAGAGGGCTTCTTTTGCATTCCTATATTTCAGATTAGGTGTTTTTTTTTTAAATCCTTTTTGATATATTGCCTGCATTTGGTTAGTAATATGAGGGGTCTTTCATTCAAAGCACAAATAAAATCAAAGTTATCAAAGTAAAAGCTGACTTCCTTTATTATGTAAGGTATATAAAATAAGAGGAAAACACCATGATATTGCCAACTCAACATAGTAAACAATCTTCAGTAGTTTCATTGAGGTATAATTTTTAGGGTTATTTGTATTGTGTATGTGTTTCATTCAATATTTAAGACAGTAACAGTGCAGTAACTTTTCCTTCCCCATACTGCATGGTCTCTCTGCCAGAGCTAAAAAAACTGGACGTTTATTCCTGTTACATATGCCTCTCTGACACCTCTCTGGCTTTAAATATAACTGCAGTTCGTTACCGACACCACCTGTTGCGACACACCAGATCTTAGTATTCATGCACGTCTGTCGAGTAGTTGCTTTCTTTTAGCAGTTGAATATTGCATAACCCAGAAAAACAAATGCTTTAAGGCGTGGATTCCTATCTCCTAATAAGAGCTACTATTGAGCTTAAGCTTTTCTTATTCAAGGATGATCAGAAGAGCAACTAAAAATAACTCACAGTTGGTCAACTGTCATATAATAAATACTGTACATTTATACTAAACAGCAGTAACTGATCCAACTTAAGGTAAGCAGCCTTTAGTGTGTTTCCCTCAGAAATAAAAAAAACAAGATAAAGAACATCAAAACTCTAAATAGGGATTATTTGTCCCCTGTTACAAATTACAGTTTCATTACAGTCTTTGACATCAGGTATTTAAATAGTAGCTATCACTTTAAAACAAGTAAACTACGGAGTTGATAAAGAAAGTCCTCTTCTTTGCCCTTGTCTGCTCTGCAGCACCCATTCATGTAATCCCAAGCACAGCGCTTGCAGTAGTTGTACAAATGGTGCTCCGCTTTCTTCAGTGTGCTGTTCAGGTCCAGTGTTCCCTGAAGCCTGCACAAAAAGGCAAATGTTTAACCAACACATTCATTAACAAACACACAATCCCTTTGTGATGAGCTTTCATGTTTTAACATACAGACAAACCTGCTAGTAAACTGGATGAGTTGTACATCATCTCGGCACAGCAGCAGAGACTCTCTGTTCTCTAACAGGATGGCTGCACAGATGAAGAGCTCAAAGGTGAAGTCAGTGTTAATGGCCGGCAGCTCTGAATTTGAACTGTCTTCTGCAGGGACACATCACCGCATCAGAGTCAGACATTGAACAGAGGTATCTATCCCTCCACAGTCAGCCTTATTTATTCTGTTTACGTGAGTTATGAGTTCTACCTGGTCTGCATTTTCGTGCCAGCCTTTCCTGATAACGGGCTCTGTCTACTTGCTGGGAGATAAGCTCCAGGTGGTCACAGCTCAGGATCTCGAACAAACGTAATGCGTCACTGTGTTCAAACTCCCTCTGGAAACCCAGCAGCAGCCACCTTAAAAGACGCACAACACATGCACACACACAAACTAAATTTGCATGTGGAATAAAAACACATATAAACCCATATTCACAAATAGAGAATAAAAATACAGACTGTTACCAAAGATCTGCGTAGATATACCTGTGGCAGAAGGTGAAGCTCTCCATGCGGTCTGTGACCAAATGAGAATAAAGCTGCGGGTCCAATTCCTTCAACAGGGCTGCCTCCAACTCTAAAAGACATTAAACACAACTCTTTCATATGCTTACACTGCAGAATCTAAACTCATTTATAGACTGTACTTTCTTTCTGTTTTCCACCTCCAAGGAAGGTTTTTTGGTTCGGATGGTCTGTTTGTTTGGTTTGTCTGTCAGCAGGAATATGGAAACACTACTGGCCCGATTCTCATGAAACTTGGTAGAACGGTGTAGGCCAAGCAAGAACCCATTAAATTCTGGAGCGGATCCGAATCACAGGGCGGGTACACAATTCTTTTTTTTACTTTCATTAACATTGTGAGATAGGGTGTTTGTGCTGTATTCATTTGGTGTCGGAATAATCGGAAAAAAAAAGGTCTTGACTGGGATAATTTACACAGCATTAACATTGTGAGATAGGGCATGCCTTGGCGGAGCTCTGTGCTCTACAAGTGCCCTTCTAGTTTCTAATATGTTTTTGTCTGGTTTTGGCTCAGTGTTTTGGGATTTTTCACATATTTATATGTTTTTTGTCTGAATGAAAAATAAAGCTTTGACAGATTCAGACATTCAGACAGTCAGATTTCTGAATTAACTAACCAGTCCATGATAAAACTTAAGAGACATGAGAAAAACACTTTGATATATAATAGACAGACTGCAATTATTGTTCTGGAGATAAGTTTTCCAATGTCCTTGTTTTACCACTAGAGGTCCTGAATCTTTTTTTGCAATTACATTTAGGAACCAATCTCATTTCACAACGTATTTGAAACATAGCATTTAGGCCTACTATACATAATGATTAGAGCCCGACCAATAAAGTTTAAAAATAAACTTGTTTGTTTTATTTTCACAACAGAACAGAGGAACATCAAAATATATTAAAGTTCTGATAAATAAAATGTATAAAAATACAAACTTAAGATATAAAACTTAAAGGGTTAAACACGAGTGTTGCCAACAGGGACATTGTAGAGGCCCTCTGGTGGACAAACTATGCAACGCCAACACTCATAACATGGTTGAAGGGTGTTTCGGCCGTTTTTATTTTATTTTTTAAATTTCATTTATCGGCCATTATAAATGCCGATACTGATAGTTTGGAAAATGCCTAATATCGGCCGATAATATCGGCCCGCTGATATATTGGTTGGGCTCTAATAATGATGCATTTGTTTTGGTAATCCCACCTATTTTCCTGTGCAGACCGTCAGCCCTGAAGTCCTTGGAGAACTTCTCCATGTAGCAGGAGAAGCTCCAGAACGTGTCAACTTCAGAGTCGAGAACCTCCAGGAACCGGCTGCACAGGTCGTTCATTCCTTGGGCATAACTGACCTCTGGATCAACAATCCATCAACAGTTAGTGTCTATAACGGCACAACACACAGCCTCTGATGTTGTCTGATCTTGTCAGTGTCAGTAATCCTGAGGTCATTTGTGTTGTTTACCTGGATGAAAAGCAGCATAAGTGATGAGGATGTCTCTTAACACCAACAGATTGCCTGAACCTTCACCCCTGCAGACACAGAAGTGAGAAGAATTAGATAAACACTGCAGAAACTTATTTACTGTGCACTATATAGAGTTGGCAAGCTTTTTTTTTTTTACTGATATGATACTGTTATGGAAATAATCCACACACAGATAGGGCATGATATAATGACAGTTGCTTCCTCACATTTATAGGGCAGGTAACAATTACTTTACTTTTCTTTTTTTCCATGAGACAAATACTAGATTAATTTAATTAGTTAACTTGAAATGATTTTATTCTACAGCAGTTTCACAAGTAATTATAAGTGATACAAATTTGATTACTCAAGCTTTTAAACCACAATTTAAAATTAAGCTCTCCGTTCTCCATTCACTTTTTTTCAGCATTGTACCAACATGCTTGTATTTAGGAGAAGCAGTCAGACTGGTTCAGGATCCCTGAGGGGCAGGAGGCAAAATATCTTAGTAGCTCCCAAATTAAGTTTGGTCTGTTCATTATCCCCCAGTGTTTATCTAAATTCAGAGCAACTCACAGCTCACTAGACTTAATTATCTTTGAATTAAAAACCAAAAGTCTTTCCGTTAACAGGTAGAAAATGCCGATAGCCTATAAACAGCTGGTTGTAAATTTTGAGATTTAAGATTTACAGCCTAATCCAGGAAAAAAACAAAGCGTGAGCGACCTGTGTAGCTATGTGCTGGTAGGATTCCTTATTTCTTGTAAAAGATGATGTGGCCTTAAGAGTTAATTGTGTTGGTATTACAGTCTTTTAACAATATATTAAACCTGACTTGCCACATTCTATTGCTTTTGCTTTTCCTTTCTGGGTCACCTAAAGTGAGCAGAAAGTGAATGATCCCTTTTAGCTGCTTAAAACTAAATAGTTTACTCCAACAACTTGTTTTAAATGTTCGTTTTGTTACTAGTGTGTTTATAATATGTCCTAAATTATGTCAATGTCCAGCACTTTGGTCAACCTGGTGGTTTTAAATGTGCTTTACAAATAAAGTTGGATTGGATTGGAGTTGGAACAAACCTCATATCAAGGGTCAGCAATCACATCCCATACACTATCTGTTGACATATCTTCAGTATAGTAAAAAAACAAAACAATGCCTCACTATCACTCACTGATAATAGCTCAGTACTCTGTTGGTTCTTGGCACATCCTTGTCAATGATACGCGTGGCTTCCTGCAGCTCCTCTTGGTCAAACGTGACCCGCTCAAACAATATCTGGTAACAGTAAGGAAAAATATATATTTGACCCCTGTTGATTATGATCTCTGTGTTAACCGCTTTAGTGGAGTCCATACAGTTGGAAACAATTAATCTTGTTCTTGCACTAGAAATGGAAATAGTAATGTGGGCTGTACACTAGTGTCAGTTCATTCTGTTGAAGCTGCATATGAAGTATCATTGGATGCACAAATCCTAGGTGCACACACTCCCCAGACAGTGCTTAACACTTCAGCGGGTACAAAATGTAAATACAGGATACACAGTTTGCTTAACATAATTATATCCTTGTCCCTAAACATACTTGACTCCTCCCACTTCACAAATATTATATCTTCTATCAAACAAGGACAAAGAAATATACATTTAATGGAACTACAGAAATAACAAAATAAATAAAAAAGAACCAAAGCAGAAACGTATTGAATAGAAAAACCGAAGTATGTATAAAGTAGAAAACATAACAATGAAATATATAGATTACGATTATACTATTTAAACTCATCTAACCTGTGCCTGAAGCTCCAAGAAAGCCAGTCTGTCGCTGACCCCCTCCGACTGGTCCTGGGTCTGTTGCTGGGCCTGTGTCTGCCTCTGCTCAAAGTACCTGACTGCCGCCACCAACTCAGCTGGAATGAAGATGGGATTATGTGGTCATATATTTAAAAAAAAAAAAAAAAAGAAAGAAAAGAAAGTAGGACATTAATTAAGGTTGACACTCTTTAGAGCCGAATGACCTTTTACTTTATTGCGACATAGTTGATGCATGTTTGGGCATTTACCATCCGTGCCGTTAAGGTGCATCTGCACTGCCGAAGGAAGGAACTGCTGCCACTTTCTCTTCATGATCCGGTAACGCACGGCCATCTGCTCCTGCAGCAGAGAACGCTCTAAAGCTGTCGAGCTGCATGGGTACATCCCAAACAGGAACCGCCACGCCAGGCCACGCTCAGAGGGACAAACGCCACCTGGACAGGGATTGAAAACCTTTGATCATTTACAGTATACGATCAATATAACTGACTCTCCAGTGTTTGGAGCTAATTATCATTTAGTCAAACCAATCTCCACCAGACCAAAACTAAATTTTTTAATGAATCGCATGCGAGAATTAGAGCTTTGCACCTGAGAAAAATCTGAGAGAATCTTTATGAAACAATAGCTGATCCAAAATTTGGTGAACTTTACCCTGCTTTCACCGGGATTTGAGATGTCTTATGTAATGGTTTTCTCTGCGAGTTCTTTAATCTTTGGTTTCCATGTTTGTAGGGATGGAATGTGCATAAAGGCCAAAAGGCCAAAGAAAAGAAGGGGGGGGGGGGGGGGCACATTCCTGCTCATAGATGATAGATTCAGAGTGATGTTTTACCCCAGTGAGAACTGTAGTGTCTAGATGTTTGTTGTCCTGTGCCTGGTGCCCAGTCAGCATGCCAAGATAGTGCCAGGACCAGTTGAGTGACAGCCTAAGGACTGTGTTCAGGGGCTGTTTAACATATATTTATGCACTGGTGCCACTTCAGAAACACTAATGCAGAGGTATCCTCATTTCTTAGCTTCACACACTTCACTGAATGTTTTTGTCTGGCTGGTGAATCTCATGTGATTATATTCTGCTTCTTATCACAGTAGTCACACTGGAGTTCTTTGCTCAAGGGGGTCAAATGTACAATGCAATGTTCGATTTTAGAGAATGGTTTGACTGTGACTTAGCTAATGTCTTGAAGCAAAGCATCACTTGACTTCCTTCTGGTCTGCAGAGACAGTCACTGATGCATCTGGACACAGTTTGATTTTTCTAGACACTAAAGCCACATGTTGATTATCAAACTTTTATGAAACAGATAAATGGAAACACATAGTTAGAAATTATTTAAAAAACGTTTTGTTCAGAATAATACTAGGCTATATAACTGCATGCCAAGCACTTCCATGTCACACCCTACTGCATTAATACAGAAACAAACAAATAATCTTGTAAACAGGAATTTTGCTGGATTAGCAAAGACTTTATATTTCTAAATGAGGATTATGGGATTACTTAAGGTTTTTGCTTGGCCTTTTGTGACCTCAGAATCATTAGTTTCTACTAGGCTACATTAAGTTCAAACTGAGCCACTGACAAATATGCCTACTTTTGTTATAAGAAAAGTTATAAGAAAAGGTTTGTCACAATGATTCTATATTAGGTCAATCAAATACCATAGGGCCTATAAAGGACTTGAAAACAATCATATTAGCTACAGATTTAATATCTGAATCTACATTTTTACATTGCATTACAGAGCTGACTAGGCACAGTGCACGTTATGCACTTTAGGCCTATCCAATATAACTTTTTTACTGTTTGTTTTTATTGGTTGTTTTTAGCTTCATTGCAGCCTATTATTCTCATTTTTTGTTAGCTGTGTAAGGAAGACTGGCAAAGCAAGCTTTTCATTGCATGGTGTAAGTTGTCTTTACTGTGCAAATGATAATAAACCTCTTGAATCTTGAAAGCCTATTTTTTTTATTTTTTTGATAGACAGATAGATAGATAGATAGATAGATAGATAGATAGATAGATAGATAGATAGATAGGTTCTCGATTGATTGATTGATGATTTACCGTTTTTGAAAATATGCATCCTCAGTCTTGACTCGTCGACCCTCCCCTCGGCGTCCATGACTCCAGGTAAGGTGAGTCGTGCGGCGGACAGAGCAGGACAGCTGACCGCTGCTACTCTCTTCTGGAAGCGGACATCTGGCTGGGGACTGTCCGGTGAGCTCGTCTCCTCTCCGGCTGTCTGTCTCAGATCCTCCATCTGTGTCTGCAGCATCGACGGTAGTCGCAATCACACCATGCACAGGTGAAGAAGAGCTTGTCAACAGACACCAAACTGTCATCCTGCAGACTACCTGCTACTGCTGCCTAAACACTGAAACCCATCTGGAGCTGAAACCAGCCAGGGACTGACTTCTGCCGCCGGAAGGAGTCGACTCGTTCGAGATCACAAAACGTGTTGAATGAGTTTCAGCGAACCATTTCCAGCTCTGTTGAATCTCCTTCGGCCATCTGGGAGTCATATGACTGCACCTTGAGATCCGAGTTTGGCCCACATTCCAGGTGGACTTGAGTGCCAAAGTTCACATTGGATTTGCGTCTCACTCCACCTAGTGGTTTCATTTTTAACAGTATCAAGCAGCAAATCAGAAGCCCCGGATGACAAGAATGTGTCCCAAAACGAATCAGTCAGTTAAAGACTTAAAGGACAAGAACATATGTTAGGCATATAAGCTTTTGCTTCAGCCAGAGATGGCAAAAGTAGGCTACTCACTTCCCGTAGCCTACTCAAGTAAAAGTACAGATACTTGTGTTAAAAATACTCAAGTAAAAGTAACGAAGTACAGGCTTGTAAATGTAGCCTACTTAAAGTATAAAAGTAAAAGTAGCCTTGCGACTGACAACCATTTTTTATCAACCCGTTCTCATTCCGAACTCGTAAAATAAGGACGTTTGGACAGTGGCTGTCAGCGTCTGATGTGACGAAAAAGGCGTCTTTCAGCGTATTTGTGTAACGCACTAGGGAGAGCAGCAGTTAGATAGGATTTAGCGAGTAGTATGTAAGGGCGAATTTCCGGGCAAGGAGGTTGGTTGGGGTGATAGATGGGTCAAACAAACACAGGACTTTCCCCCAGGAGAGTGGGGTTCACATCCCGCTTGTCACGCTTGCTATATTCGCTTTTTATTTTCCTCCCGCGTGTCACAAAACCGTACGCCCACCCACACAGGACTTTCACCCAGGAGAGCGGGGTTCGCATCCCGCTTGTCACGCTTGCTATATTCGCTTTTCATTTTCCTCCCGCGTGTCACAGAACCGTACGCCCACCCACGACCCTTTCCTAAACATAACCATCCCGTTCTTCCCGTGTGTCACGGAACCGTAAGCCCACCCACGACCTTTTCCTTAACATAACTGCTTCAAAAGGAACGGCAATAGTCCTGACCAAGCGCGTTTACTTATAACGCTAAAGGGACGGCAATAGTCCCGACCAAGCGCGTTTACTTATAGCGCTAAAGGAGACTTTTAGCGTCAATAAGAACGACAAAGGCACCTGACCAAGCGTCCGTATTTTACGAGATGAGTGTGAGAACCTGTTGTTTTTATTCAAAGCTACCTGGACCACACAAATGTTACTAGGGTGTGAGCTGAGAAACTCCAGTGGACATGGAAAAAAGCCTCTTTATATACCATTGCCTACATTTTAAATGGATGTCTGCCATTATAGGCCTAAAACATCACATAGATGATTATTGTGACGTAGACTGGGACTCCAGGTTAATAAGATTCTGACTGAGTAGTAAGATATGAATTCAATTGTGATTCTGTGAGAATTCACAGATCCAGTTTCTCTTTTTTAATCTTCCCCTTAACATTTAAAGGAATCTACATGTACTGTATGTGTGTGTGCTCAGGGATACTTCACCGATTTAGCATTAAGCTTTGTATCAGTAGAAACACGGTAGTATTTTTGAATGACTGTGCTTCCCTCCCTCATGTCCCCCTGAGATGAGAGATCTCTGTATTGTGGATCTGGAAAAAAGCCTCTGATGACGCAAAAATCATCGTTTTCCGTCATCGGAGGCATTTTTGCCCAGAGGCAATGGACTACAGCCAGTAGTAGGAGCTACTTCCGCATGTTTTCAACCCGCTCATAGGGGGAAGATTCCGAAAATTGCCGAGGCAAAACGAGAATCAGCCATCTTGAATCCTCGCTGGCTTCTCAGCAGAAAACTTTTAGATAGATAGATAAATTTGTATTCATCCCGAAGGAAATTTTAGAACAATTATGTGCATTCAAACTACCGCACATGTGTACCACCGGGATACATTGGTACAGATCGGAGAATATGCAGGACACTTTATTACAAACGGAATACTCGACACACTACGCGAGCTTCGCCCGCCGGCTATCGAGACCAGCAGTGTTGCTCGATGCCTCTGGCCGGTAAAGGGATATCATCAGCGGGGAACATTGAACGAGTTTGCCGGTGGAAAGCTAGCCGGCCACCTGTTCCATCAATCCTGCTTGCAAGTGTCCACTCATTAGACAACAAACTGGACTACATCCAACTTCAACGAAACTCCCAACGCGAGTTCAGAGACTGCTATGTTTTTGTTGTTGTGGAAACATTGCTGTATCGGACTATCCAGCTACCAGGCTGACTGCTCTGTCGCCGGGTAAGACTAGCTAGTGGAAGTGGGCTGTGTTAACACGGACTGCCTGGCGCAGAAATGGGGGTGCTTGTATCCAACTAACTGCTAACTGCTGGTGGAGTTTGTGACTGTTAAATGCCGACCATTCTACATTCCACGCAAATTTACGGCTGTGTTTATACTCGGTGTTTATAGCCCACCAAGCGCTAATGCTAGTAGCGCTATGTGTTAGCTGAACTTTACAAAGCATATAATGTGTGTGCACTAAAAGTAGCCTGTTTCATATGTCGTTTTTATATAATGTCGTTTTTATATATTTTAAATGTTTAACACCACTTGAGCCAGGGTGAAACGTTGTTTCGTGTATATGTTTGAAATGACAATAAAACACACTTAAGTTGAGTTGACTGTCTCACTGTCTGTCTGTCTGTAAACGGTAGGCGTGGCTTGGGAGTAGACGCTAAAGCAGCGAAGCAAGTGCATTCTGGGATTTGGTGTCTTTCATCCACATGAGCCAAAAACACATTTTCTGGCTTTTCTCGGCCTAGAAGCCACCAAATTTCACATTTCTAATACATAAGTGACTCAATTTAAAGATTTATTCATCTTTCCAACGGTGAAATATCCCTTTAAGAAGTCCCCCATACTTTTAGAGTTACAACTAACAACCACTAGATGGCAGCAGCGTATAAGAAATGAACTGAAAGCTAGTAAATCTTTTAACATGGAGTGCTAATAATAATAAATGTAATATGTATGATCTCCGTTTTCTTCATTTTCAATCATGTCGCCGTCCATACTACTATGCTAACGTTACCGCCATCAAGCCGCAATGATTTGCCGCGAATGAATGACGCCAAATCTGTTGAGTAGTCTTGTAGTGGTGCGTCAAGTACAACGTATATTCCAACGTATATTCCCATCCAATTAGGTTGAATTCGGTATTGATGACGGGAAAAATAATAACAGTTCCTCCACTGAAATTATGAAACTAAAGTAACGAGCCAATTTTGTAAAATGTAAGGAGTAGAAAGTAGGCTACCGGTATTCGTGTTAAAAATGTAAGGAGTAAAAGTAAAAAGTCGGCACAAAAATAAATAGTAAAGTAAAAATATCTGAAAAAGCTACTTGAGTACAGTAACGAAGTATTTGTACTTTGTTACGTCACATCTCTGGCTTCAGCCTAAGCCTTTTCAGTCACTTTTTTACTGTTTGAGTTTACACTGTGATGTGTTTATAATTATTGTTTTAAAGATGACTGGAAGATTCAAAATTCAAGAGGTGTATTATCATTTGCACAGTAAAGACAACTTACACCATACAATGAAAAGCTTGCTTTGCCAGTCTTCCTTACACGACAAATAAAAAATAAAAATGGATAGGGGGCATAAAGTGTACTGTGGTGAAGGCCACATGTCCTTCACATCTCCACTGATAAGTTGTGCAGTTTCTCACAGTTGGAGAGCCTTCCTGTTCTGAGCAGTGCTGTCTCCATACCATACTGTGATGGAGCCATGGAAATAAACAACTAAACTCTAAACTAAAGCTTTGATATCCCCAACTACCAATATATAGTCCATGATCATTTCTGCAGGTTTCACATTTTGTAAAGTCTATCTTATAACAGTAGCCTACTGGGATTATGCACATAAACATGGTTATTGATCACTGTAATCCTCTTTCTTCCCTTCCTACAGTGATTAAATGGAAGTGATTGGGAACAAAATCCACGATCAATGCATTCAAGTTTAACTGAAGCTAATGATGTATGAGGCTTTAGACAAATCAACTTCCTAACCAATAGACCTCAGTCTGTCGGTTATATAATCACACTACAGAATATACTATATTCTCAACCATCACCCTGAACACCGGCGTTCAAGAAGGCTCACCAGCGTCTCTTCTTGTCTCCTCAGATCCTGGTGAACCTCTACCGCTGCACCATCGAGAGCATCCTCACCAACTGTGTCACAGTTTGGTATGACAACTGCTCTGCCTACGACCGAAAAGCACTGCAGAGGGTGGTGAAAACTGCCCAACGCATCATTGGTTCCTCACTCCCCTCCATCGAGGCCATCCAGGGCAAGCGATGCTTGTGTAAGGCGCGCAGCATCATCAAAGACTGTTCTCACCCCAACCACAGACTGTTCACCCCACTCCCGTCCGGGAGGCGTCTCAGGTCTCTCCGCACCAGCACGTTCAGAGGAAGCGCCTATCCTGCGGCTGTCACCCTACTAAACTCTAGCTCTGCATCCCGGTGACAAACAACCAACTAAGCCCCCCAACCCACCCCATCCCCCTCCCCTGCCCCCGCTCCTGCCTGTTGAGGTGTCCACGACCATGGCAACCTTGACAGGGACAACAAGGAGGCGGACATCCCCAGCCCTCTCCAGGACATCCCCAGAACCCCCCTTTGTGGTTTCATGGACTGTGCAGCAGAGGGATGTAACACAAAGAGGGAAGTTGGTGCTAAAGACACTGTAACTTTGAAGTAACAAGTACAAGAGGACCAATTACAGCAACCAGTATGTATGAGCATGTCAGGATTGTATTAGGTTTAAAGAAATGTGAACATATTATTTAACCCAGATACAGACTTATAATTGCTATTATTTCAATACTAAAATTTTGTCTATGGAGCAGAGATACCACTTTACTATTTGTATACTGATGGACGCCTCTATCATTTGTGAAATCCCACACATATTAAGCTATGCTAATGTGACAGTAAGACTTTTTCAGTATCTTCACCGTCTGAGTTATTGTTTTGAGTGTAAAAAAGAATTGTTGGTGACTCAGATAGGTTAAAAAAAATATACACTTAAGCTTCAAGTAAATATAGTTTCTACCCGTCACACATACACTGTATACCATTTGTATTAGTCTTGTCATATTTGCCCTCAAGATTTTTGATGCATACATGTATAATATTTCCTCCCAAACTCAATGAGAAAGTAATTTTGTTCTTCACCTTTCTGTCCAAACTTCCTTTTTTTGTCAATTCACACTGAAGGAAACAGGAAACACACCCAACAATTTCACATCAATGTTAAGATGTAATACATATTGACAAAGCACAACGAAGCCCTACAAGCTCTTCTGGGTCTCTCTCACAGTGAGTATTGCATTTACGCAGAATACAGGCAGTTTAATTCTAGAACTTTGTAGCATGTAGGCTCCCAGGTGCTATAGATATTGCTGTAAAACTGAGTTCACTCACTGAGTTCAGGATTATGTCGGTTAACCTCAAAGTGTCTTTCTTGGATCAGATGAAGCTGTCAGGCCTGATTGATCTTAGTCTCATATTTATCCTGGTCTCTAATTCAAAAGGTGGGTGACATAATAAGTTGTTTTGTGTTTGGAATTTTATCTCATGAAGTATGCACTTAAATAAATATGAATTCTGTTTTGGTTTTAAACACAGGTCAAAACTGGACTGTTAGTGTCAACAAAATGTTTAATGAAACATTGGGTTCAAACGTGACCATACCATGTTCCTTTACCTATCCATTCAAACACCACACTGAAAAGGTTCAAGTTTACTGGAAAAAGCTTGGGGAAAGAAATACCCTTAATACCTTCGACAAAGACCGAAATGCATTTGTTTTTCACCCAAATGACACATTTGTGCTTGAGAAGTACAGAGGAAAGACCAAACTCACTGGAAATAAAGCCAAAGGTGACTGCACCCTCAAGATCTTTAATGTCTCGGAGTATGAGCCAAATATCTATGTGAGAGTTATTGCAAAGGACAATTACAGTTTCACGGCTGATATTGTCACCATTTATGTGTCTGGTAAGAATTTCAATGAAACATTTATAGATAAACAAATAAATAAATACACACACACATACATATATATATATATATATATATATATATATATATATATATATATATATATATATATATATATATACACACACACACACATTTGTTTGAGTAAAGGGAAATTTATATAATACCTTACATGTTTCTCCCACAGCGCCAGGTGATAAACCAATCAGTCTTAAGCCAGGTACAGTATATCCTCTCAGTTTGTATTATCTTATTCATGTTGATTCTGTACTCCTCAATTTGCTTATTGGCTGCATATTATTTCTCCATTCATTATAACAAAAGACTAGGGTAAAATAGAATTCAAATGTAAACTTCTTTTTTTTTTTTTTATACCAGAACCATTACCCAACTTTGAAACAACAACAAGTGAGTTTACACATTTAGATTCTTAGGACAGTTTCAGACTAACATTTAATATGTAAACATCTGTAATTAATTTTCCTTCATTGAAAACATCCCTGTTCACAACAGACATGGCAGTTTTCTCCACAGTGGGTACGACCAGGGAGGCTTCACTGTATACGGCTATCTTTGTTCCAGTCGCTGCACTTCTGATCATTATTGTTGTCGCTGCAATCGTCGTTTGCATAAAAAAAAGAAGGTAACTTCACTTTATCTCGGTTGTAATTTCTTTGTTTCATGACTGATCCTTGTGTTTTTCTTATGTGAAGCATGTGCAGTCCCACACAACAAAAAGGTGTTTTGCTTCTTGTCACTTCACTTGAATGTTTGATGTTCGCTGTGCAGAAGGATGTATGTGCAGTTTGACATTAGAAGGTTGTTTCTACGTTCATCTGCTGAAGGGAAAAATTTCTCTTTACTCACCTTAAATGTGAGCTTAAGGCATGTACATATATGATTTGTTTGATGTGCAAAAGGAGGAATATATGTAATTTAAAGAGGTATTTTTCTTTCATGTAAAATTCATGGAGGGGGTCTTTAAATGGGTAAGTTTTGTAAAATAAAATATCTTTATGATAAATAGATGATAGATTGATATCTTCTAACCTATTTTCACAGGTCACAATCTTTTACCAGGGAGGAATCTGGATATTATGCAAATGTTAGCCGAGCATCATCAAACCAAGCCAAAAGGTTTGTTTCATGGTATGATTGTGAAATCAAATTAGAATTGGGATACTATTGTTTCAGTGTCTATATGCATGAGCAATACAAGAAACAAAGTTTAATACTAGACTCATAAAGACGTTTGACTCTAGACAAAAAAAAAGATTCCATCAGATATGTGCATGTGAATTGCAGACACAATGACACGTCTGATGCCTGTTTATTTGAATAAGAATCCGAACAAGTCTCTTTTGTCTTTTCAGAGAAGCATCTTGCGTAACACAAGACAACAATAAACTTTCTGAACTGAAGGCCATTGATGAACCTGTCTACATCAACATTGAGGTACAATACCCCCACTCAGTTGGGTTTTATTATACTAAGAAGATGGCCTAAATCTAAAACTCCACAGAATACCTTCAATGTAACCAGACTTCTGTCTTTGCAGGCCATACCAGGTCAGATGGATCGAAGTATGGAACACACAGACAATATATATGGAAACGTGGATTATGAAAAATAGCAGAAAAGCTGCATCTCGCTGGGGTTTTGCAGAATTTTCTGGTATGGACGCTCTTATTTTTAATTTTTTTTAATCTCTTTTTCAAGCATAAATACAAACACATAAACACAAAAAGAGAACAAACGAATAAGAACTTAAAATCAAGCAATGGGGGCTTATATTTCAAAAGAGAAATAAAAAAGGTAGAGCTGGGAGTCAAACTTACCTGCTCCATGGCCCATATTAAAGGCTAGCAATGTCCCCATGTAGCTGTGAGCATAACAATGTCATTTTTTTTAATCTAAGCCTATTGCCTTACCTTACATGACATAGGATCCTCTGGTTGTTTTTTATTGTTTATATGTTGCAGTACAATCGACCCTGAGGCTCAGAGCTGTTAGCCTGCCAATGTTAGTGCTGAACTGCACCACTGATTGATGCAGGAAATGATACCAAGCATTTAGCACATCTGTTTATCAAGTTGTTTGTAACATCTCCTGACTGGAGTTTTGTTTTTTGTGTGGAATCGATTCATGTTAACTTCTATGTACAACTTCAACAAACTTTGGGTTCAGTGGAATGACACATTACGTTTTCTAGTCTTTCTCAACATGTTTGCCAATTCACTTCTGTGCTGGAGCTGAAACTTCTCTTTTCTTTTCTGATTCAGTTTTCTATTTAGACATTAAGTTATTACTTGTGATGTGACATTAAATGTAAGGACTGCACCAAACAATACATGGAGCTCATTGCTTGTCCACAGCGATCTACATAGCCTACTTTTCTTCTGCAGCACTGTGGTCTATAAAACTGAACTAATAGCAGCCAACTGTTATTCTTGGTTCCTGATGTAAAGCACGTTGGATACCTGCTGGTTGCTGTAAAGTGCTATAAAAATAAATATTGATTGAACTGGATAAACAAATAAAGAGGATGTTATTGAAACTGTCTATTGAAACTTGAAAATGTTGCCACTGTCTCCTTTTTTCTGCTTCCGTGTTATGTAATTTCGTCTCTGTGAGGTTTAGCCCTCATTTGACTGACATGACATGGAAATATGCCTGAACAGCAAAGCTGTGAAATTTAGGAGTTGATTTCCTCAAAAGGAAATGTGGTTAACTTTGGCGTTTCCCTTAAAAACACAGACTGATAAAAAGCTAATTTTACATGTGGTAATATATAAATACATCTTGTAACTCATCTATAAACTCCTCACAAGTTTTCTATATTACACACTGGGTTGGACGTCATTAGTGTTTTTATCATCTTCAATGAGACAAACTGCAGCATTACGGGAACATTGTGTTCTCTGGAATTTCTTTCTTTATTAATTTATTGGTGAAAAAAGTAACAGAACACGTTAAACAGAATACAAACAACAAGAAAGTAATCACATATTGCAACAACATCCGTCTACTAGGCTTCTGCTGTAGCTGTTTCAACACTGACCCCCCATTATGAGCTCAACGCTTTGTAAAACATTTAGTAACAATTGCAATTTTAAAGAGTGAACATAGACTATAAATATGACATCCAAAGACACAGCACAAATCTCACAAGCACTGTTAGTGAAGGCATATTCAAACAGACGTTAAAAGGATTCAGAGGTAAGTAAATAATTGGTATGTGTGCAAAACTACACCAACAGACACACAGTGCAGTTTAAGAAGTAATTCATTGCCTTTATGCTTTGTACACTTTCAATTTCTCTTTCTTGCCAGTGATGGAGCTGAAGTTGTGGTTTTCCTTTCTGCTGTTAAATGGTGAGTCTAAATTAAAATGAACTTGCATAAAATACTTCCTCTTACACATAAAGATACATCCATATTCTCTCTTGTTTTCAGTGATCTATGATGTCCAGTCCCAATCTGCCAGCAAATGGATAGCAAACATGCCGACAAATATTCCTGTCCTGCAGGGCTCCTGTGTGGTTATTCCCTGCATCTACACTTACCCCAAGCCCACATCAAAGCGGATCCTGAACAGGTGGAAAGGATTCTGGATGAAAGGGAAAACTATCGTCTCAACCAATATCCCCAAATGGAAACTGACTGAAGAGTACAAAAAACGAACCCAGTTTTTAGGAAAACTGCAGGGACGCAACTGCACCATGCTGCTGGATGCTGTCAGGCCGACTGATGTTGGCCCTTTCTACTTCAGGATTGAAATGCCACAATACAAAAGCTTCTCCTACCCAAACACAGTGACCATTGATGTTAAAAGTGAGTATCATAGATTATTTTAATAATTTTTAAGGAAAGAAATGAACATTCTTTGTTATTAATATTTGTATCATTGTGTTATGAGTCATGTTGGTATTATATTTGAACTCCCTAGGCAACCCAGAGCCTCCATCTATGTCTGTGAGGGTATATGATAAAGTAACTGCCTCCTGCTCTGTGACTCACTCCTGCCCAACGATTCTCCCTCGATTCTCCTGGAGTCATCCTGGAAGCGTCTCTAGCCGATCAAAGAAGCTGAATACATGGCAGTGGGAAACAGAATCAACCCTGACCTTTGTCCCTCAAACCACTGACTCCAACATGCCTTTAAGCTGCACAGTGCTGTACAGAGGAGGGAAGCGGGCGAAGAGCTCCATAATTATCTCCATATGACGTGAGCTCAGTGCATGACCTAAATATCACCTTTTGTTCTGAACGGTAAATTACTTAATGTCACATGTATCACGACATTTTAAATCTGTAGTTCACTGTTTATGTTTCATATTAATGTTTAATATGTTTGTTAGTTTATGTATGCACCAATCACCAAGGCAAAATTCCACATAAGTGTAATTTATTGTGGCAATAAACCCTGTTCCTATTTTCGGATTTCTGATAATGCCTTACACCTGCTACATTTGTTCAAGTTTACTCTCCATACAGATGTTGATAAGTGAAAGGGAAATGTATGTCTACACTGGGAATTATGAGACACAATCAGTTAGTTAATTGACATGTCACTGCACACTGTAATGTAATTTGAAGGAGCAGAAATGACATAGCCTGATATCTTTGATCAGTGTCACTCTCGTGATCAGTTTTTTACCAGTGCACATCTGGTGGGTTTACTTCAGAAATGCTTCACTGTTGGTTTAAGCCTTCTGTCAATATGATTTATTGTGTCTGATTAACATTAAATATCATTTCAATGTCACTTTATGTGTGTGTTTACGGTTTTTAATGTATGTGATTGTGTAAAAACGGGAGGGCAAGATGGGGAAAGATGCCCCTCTTAAGAACATTGTTTAGAGTTCAGAGTTAAGAGTTCTTTATTGTCTCTCAAGTAGAAATTTGATCTGCAATTGGCGGTACAAAAACCAACCACAAAACTATATATATATTTTTTAAACACAATAGACAAGGCATGAAACATTTTAGCAGCACACAACCAACAGATTGATTAAGAAAAATTTCATCACTTAAAAGTACAAATAAAATCACTTGTGATTGTCTGGAAATGTGACTTCTAAAAGTGTCACTGAGAAAGCTTAAAGTGACACTAATAAAAACTGTGCATTCAAGAGATGATAAAATAAATAAATAAAAAAAAGCTTTAATTGCACAAGGGATAAAAGAACATTTGTACCTGTCTGTTTTTGCCTATCTCTGCCCAGAGGGAAGAGGAATGAATTCCTCCAAGAGTCGGTGGTCAGAGCTTGACAAGATTGATTGTGCCTTCTGCTAAACTTGTCTGTCAAATGTCTTTGTGAGAGAGAGAGCTGCTGTATGACAATTATCTAGCTGGCCTCTGTAACAATTTTGGACAGACGACTTTTGTTTTGTATTGTAAGGTTCCCATAGAATGAAATCAAACAAAAAGTGAAAATGGACTCAGTATAAGATCTGTAGAATAAAACCATATGCTTAATGTTATAATAATAATAATAATAATAATAATAATACATTTCATGTATAACACACTTTACATTAAAACACATCTCAAAGTGCTACAGGGTAAAAGCATCAATATAAAAGACAGATAAAAGCATAAAAACGGGAGAATAAAAGCAGCAACCAGCAATTAATTTAAAGTCATAGGTCTCAGTATCAGTATCAGTCACCTAATAACAACACATCCTGCACAAGTCACACTTTTCAAATGTCCTCTTTAGCTGTATATATTTGTATGTATGAACACATGCACCCTCACAGATTGAAAGTAATTTCAATATGATTGTGTATAAATCAACACAGTTTTGGGGGTGGGGTTATATGAAATAAATGTAGTTATAAAAAAGCTTGTTTATTGTATGATTGATATTTTTTGTTTTAAATGTATAGGCTACTAGAACAAAAATGTTTTAACGGCCAAGTAATTTAAATATTAGGGCACCCATATGGTTGAAATTTCAAAGGAATAAAGAAAACAAATGTATAATATGTATATTTTCAGCCTCTATAGGGTTGTTAATGATGAATACTGTTTCTCCCAAAGATAATTTGTGTTCAAGTTGATGATCATTTGAGGTCTGAGGCTTGTGAGGTTAGAACGGGGCAGTGTTTGGTGTGTGTCTGTTTGAAATGTGTTGACCATTTCTGTACTAACAGCTGAGATAGTGACAAGCTTCCTCTTTGCCTTCCTGTCAATTTACCATTAACACACTTTCAAGCCACAGATTTTTCCACATTGACCTGAGCGCCCACAAAATATTTTAACTTTGTCAGATTGTTATAGTTGATACATGAGTAAATACAATCTGTGTGGGTGTATGTGTTCATACATGCAAATATATACAGCTAAAGAGGAAATGTAAAAGGTGTGACTTGTGCAGGTGTGTTTTTATTAGGCGACTGATACTGTATACAAATTAAGAGTTGTCAAACATGTATGTAACACGGATATGTCAAGACTGAGCTAATTGCAGAAATTGTGAGACACAACCCAGGAATGGTTTATAAAACATGAACTTGCTTGGTTCCTAATATATTTTTATGGAGAAAATTGTGCCTGTTATAAGTCATGATAGCATTTTCCTCACCAGCGTTGGAGAGATTGTGGACATACTGTCTGGTCACAAGCTTTAAAGCAGCAGCATTTGTTGGGACCAGAAAGACAATACAGCTGCATCGTTACTAGTTGTTTGGTGTCTCTTTCAGGCTGGGTTTCCTGGTCCTAGGAGAGATGGGGACCTTAAACATGTCTGTGTCCAGGAGCCAATTTCCCATGGCTTTAAGTTTAGGCTATTTGGAGTTACAAATAGCAGCTATTTATTTATATTATTTCATATTGCTATATTAAAGTTGTTTATTTGGCCTTTAATTAATACACTGAATATGTTCCCATTGATAATGTAAAGTTTATTATTGCTCAGAACGAGGGATTTAATGTCTTAACCAATATTATTCATTTTATAAATGTGGCCCCGTGCTCAGTGTGAACTACAATTGATGTTAACCTTTTAATGGTAACTATGATCTTTCCCTAACCTTAACCAAGCATGATTCTAGTTAGTGAACTTTAACCATACCATATTTCCCTAGCTTTACCATGGTTATCAGATATTGTAGGTATTGTAAAAAGTGAGAATTTAAAAACACTGGCATTGAACATTCAGAAAAAACAAAACAATGTGGGGTTTTGCAGAATTGTGTATCAACGTTGTTGTTTTTTTTCTTCTTAAATCTCTTTTTCAAGGGAAACCTGGCCAAGCAGCATAAATACAGACACAAAAAGAGACCAAATGAATTGGAACTTGAATTCAAGCAATGGAACATTTAAAAAGAGAAATAAAAGAGGTAGAGCTGGGAGCCCAACTTACCTGCTACATGGCCTGGTGAGCATAACAATTTTATAACCAAAAGGGATGATTGCAAACCTAATAAAACATAACTTTTTTTTTTTTTTATTTAATTTAGGACAATTGCCTTACATGATATAGGATTCTCATGTTGTTTTTCATGGTTGTGTTTTTTTATTGTTTATATGTTGCAGTACAATAAACCCTGAGGCTCAGAGCTGTTAGCCTGCCAATGTTAGTGCTGAACTGCACCACTGAGTAATACAAGAAATCATAACAAGCATTTAGCACAGTTTGAGCATGTTTCTTTTTTTTTTTTTTTTAACTCTTTTTATGTTTTGTTTTCTGTGGAATCGATTCATGTAATCTATGTACCACTTCTCTTGACAAAGATCGGGTTCAGTGAAATGATACATCATATTTACTCTTTCTCAACATGTTTGCCAATGCACTTCCTGTTCCATCTGTGCTGGAGCGGAAACTTCTCTTTTCTTTTCTAATTCAGTTTCCTATTTAGAGATGAAGTTATTACTTATAGTGCGACATCAAATGTAAGGACTGTACCAAACAATACATGGAGGTCATTGCTTGTCCACAGTGATCTAAATGTTAGAGAAGGATGTTAGTGAAGCTAACCACAGTCTACTTTTTCTGCTTCTATTTTGGTGAGCAATAGCTTGGTTGTATCCACGTCCTGCATACTTGGCTCTGCCTTAACATCATAGTGGAGAGTCTGTTGTCCTCCCAGGGTTTGTCTCTTAGACTATTTCCAACTGTGGAGTTAGTTTTTCATGCATCTCTATACTGTAATTTCTCTTATGTGACAGACCAAAGTAAAAGAATGCTTATCTATACTTTATAACAATATTTTACACTACTTTATGCTGCTCTTAGAGTTGCGTGATGTAATATTTGTATTCTTAAATGTTACCTGCTAACTTAGAGAGGGGGATTATATTCATATAGGTGCATTTCTGTATCTTTTCAGTTTAGAAATGTATTAGAGTTGCAACCAAATTAGCACTAATACGTTTATCACCTATTAAAAATATAGAATATGTCATTTCTTCTCTGTGAGGATTTGCCCTCATTTGACTGACATGACATGGAAATATGCCTGAACAGCAAAGCTGTGACATTTAGGAATGCAAATTTCCACAGTGTTGATTTCCTCAAAAGGAAATGTGGTTAACTTTGGTATTTCCCTTAAAAACACAGACTGATGAAAAGCTAATTTTACATGTGGTAATATATAAATACATCTTGTAACTCATCTATAAACTCCTCACAAGTTTTCTATATTACACACTGGGTTGGACGTCATTAGTAGACTCAAGGGCCTTAAGAATAAAAAATGTGTATTGACAGCATGTGATGGTCTTTAAAACAACAACAGTCCTTTGTTGACTCATCTTTTTATCTCGTGTTTTTATCATCTTCAATGAGACAAACTGCAGCATTACGGGAACATTGTGTTCTCTGGAATTTCTTTCTGTATTCATTTATTGGTGAAAAAAGTAACAGAACATGTTAAACAGAGGACAAACAACAAGAAAGTAATCACATATTGCAACAACATCCGTCTCCTAGGCTTCTGCTGTAGCTGTTTAAACACTGACCCCCCATTATGAGCTCAACGCTTTGTAAAACATTTAGTAACAATTGCAATTTTCAAGGGTGAATATAGACTATGAATATGACAACCAAAGACACAGCACAAATCTCACAAGCACTGTTAGTGAAGGCATATTCAAACAGTTAAAAGATTCAGAGGTGAGTAAATGAATGGTATGTGTGCAAAAATAATACAACAGTTATACAGTTTAAGATGTAATTCATTGTCTTGCTTTTTACACTTTAAATTTCTCTTTCTCACCAGTGATGGAGCTGAAGTTGTGGTTTTCCTTTTTGCTCTTAAATGGTGAGTCTTAAATTAAAATGGTGTTACATAAAATACTTCATCTTACACTTGTTTTCAGTGATCCATGATATCCAATCCTAATCTGCTAGCCAATGGACGGCAAATATGCCAACAAATATTCAGAAAAATATAAATACTGGTGGGTTTACTTCAGAAATGCTTCACTGTTGGTTTAAGGCTTCTGTCAATATGATTTATTGTGTCTGATTAACATAAATATCATTTCAATGTCACTTTATGTGTGTGTTTACGGTTTTTAATTTGTAGGATTGTGTAAACACAGGAGGGCAAGATGGGGTAAGATGACCCCCTTAAGAACATAGTACACATACGCTTGATGTTAGAATGTAATATGATTGTGTATAAACCAACACAGTTTTGGGGGGAGTGGTAATATGTAATAAATGCAGTAATTTAAAATAAAAGCCTGTGATTGTATGATTTTTGCATGTTTTTAATTTTTTTTAATTTATAGGCTACAAGAATAAAAAATGTTTTAAAGGCCAAGTCATTTAAATAGGAGGGCACCTATGAGGTTGAAATTTCAAAGGATTAAAAAAACCAACTATATAATATGTATATTAATCAGCCTCTATAGGGTTGTTAATGATGAATACCGTTTCTCCCAAAGATAATTTGTGTTCAAGTTGATGATCATTTGAGGTCTGAGGCTTGTGAGGTTAGAACGGGGCAGTGTTTGGTGTGTGTCTGTTTGAAATGTGTGACTTCTGTCAACAGCTGAGATGGCGACAAGCTTCCCCTTTGCCTTCCTGTCAATTTACCATTAACACGCTTTCAAGCAAGACAAGGGTTTTTCCACCTTGACCTGCATACATTGCACACTGCATATATTTACATTATCAGTTTGTTTTAGTTGATTAATGAATAAATACAATCTGTGAGAGTGCATGTGTTTATACAGTACATACAAATGCATATACAGCTAAAGAGGACATTTAAAAGGTGCGACTTGTGCAAGATGTGTTACTAGGTGACTAATACATTGATTTGACTGAAAATTAAAAGTTATCAAACATATATGTAACTAAAAAATGACAGCAGTTTAATGGTGATTTTTCATCATTCACATTTGTGACTGTTGATCAGACAAGCAGTCAGGGAATTATTTTCAAAAATATGTGGGAATTACAGGGGAAAAACAGCACTTATATACAGAATAAAACATATTTTTTGTACAACTTTCTTGACCCACATCAGATGGAGCTGTTCCTCAAATGAGTTGAACAATGTTACATATTGGCATATATTGCTTCATCACAGTCAGTCTGTATAGGGAACAAGATTAACTCACTCTCTTCTCTCATGTAAGGAAATAATAAAGGAATGAAGAAAAATGTACATACCTCCATGTTGCCATACACATGATCATCGATGTAAATGCCGGAGCACTGTACATCATCATAGCACCTTTCTTTTCTGAGGACAGAATGCAGATGTTTTTTTCACATTTATTATGCAAGGTTTCACTTTTGACATTGACATGTTTGTTTAAACTGAGGTAAATGACTAAAACCTTTTTGTTGCAGCATACTGAGGGAGCACCACATCTTTATCTGTTTTCAGTGAGCTCATGCGAGGTGTTGGTGCATCCTTAGACCTCCCCCTGCTGGCAGAATAATGGTGTTTAGTTTAAGAACCTCAAACCCAACGATATATGTATGTTTCTGGTGTCTGTGGTGGTATTTTTTTTAAATGTACACATCTTTTAAATGTCTAACAGCAATCACATTTCAATGCTTTATTTGAAAAACATAACTTACCATTTTTTAACAACTATCACTGTTATTAAAAGCATCACCAAAATCCCGCCTGCTCCAGAAGCGATGATAATGTAAAGATTCTGCATCTTACCTGTCCAAACAGAAACCATGTAGTGTAATTTTACTCTTTCTCAATACAAAGTTCATTCCTTCAGTCTTCAGGCGAATGTAATGCGCTTCTGAAAATAAAAAAATAAAAAAGTCCTTACTGTTAGGTAAAGGGAGTGTGAGGTTGGCATTGCCCAGGGTGTTGTTTGCCAGACAGTAGACAGCCTCAGAAGATCCAAACTTTGCCCACAGAGTCCCAATGGTAACAAAGCCATGTTTCTCTACCTCGGTGCTTGGCAGGACTCTGTCAGAAAGCACAAAATAGACCATGCTGGGAGGCTTGGACTCTGCAATGCACACACACTTTACCATATCTGTCTCTGAGGAGCAGGAAGAAGCCATCTTAATCTCAGGGGCATCTGTAAGCACAAGGAATGGAGTTATGAGTTAGTCCTCCTTTATTATATTAATTTTTATATATGTGTTTAAATGAAAACTCTCTCCTTATTTTTACACTTGTTTACTTACATAACACATTAAGCTGCACAGGGGTTGAATTGCCTCGTCCTACTGCATTGATGACAGTACAGTACAGAGCTCCTGTGTGTCTGGAGACATTTGGCAGCATGTAGACATTTCCTTGATGCAGCTGAGCACCAGTTTCATTATGCCACTGATAGCTGCTGGCACGGGGGTGAGCATCACTGGAGCATCTCAGCTGCACAGCTTCTCCCTCCTTTACATCTGACTTATGCTCAACTGTCACATTTACTGGGGCATCTGCATGGAAACATACAATTAACCCTTCATGATACCATGGTGGAGTATATTTTGTAGCCTACTCTTTTACAAAGTATATGCCAAAGCTGAGCTGATAATTGACTCAAAATGTCAAAATGTCAACCTCATGTGGGTGCTAGAGGAAAAGTCAGGGGATCAACAAAATCAGGGATGTATCCTCTGGGTACCACCAATGTCGATTACAAAATGTCATGGCAATCCATCCACTAGTTATTGAACTATTTCAGTCTTGACCAAAGTGGTGGACAGGCAGAGCTATGCCACTATGGGTAAAAAAACAATCGGGAAGGGCCAAAATAACTTCATAAAGCCATTAAGTAGGTTTGTATGTGTCTATAGAAAATACAGAGAAGCAGACTTAATGTGCTGTCTTTCATGCAGCCAGCTAATCCAATATATAGTAAGAGAAAACATAATGCTCTTTTTACATTGCAGATTCCTGATGACTTTAATCCTCTGACAGTGACTAAATCTGATTTAAGAAGCTTCGAAGCTACTAAATTAGAGTGTTGGTAAAAAAGCTTCCACATTGGTAAAGAAAACCCTAAATCCAGTAGGTTATGTCATCACACTAACATTTCTGCCCATCTTTCACTGTAGGCCTCTGTGTGGTTTGGTTTCAAATTTTGATCTTTATTCCCTTTATTTCCTTGCCCCGATTCGTTCTAATTCTTTAACAATTTTCATATTCCTTCAAATGTTTTTCATCATCTTTTTGTAGCTGTGAAGCCTGTTGTAACCCTGGTTTTAAAAAGTGCTATATACTGTATAATAATAGTATCACGTACTTACCAAGTTACAGTGTTTAAAGCATCAGCTTTTATTATGGCCACACTGCCATATACACTTACATTTTACTTTGAGGTCTCTGGATGTTTTTTGATGCTGCCCTCCCTTGTATGTTACAGTGCAATGTAAAGGCTTGTTGTGATCAGCGCGGGTAGCTTGAAAGTTCAGGGTAGATGTCGCTCTCCACTGGCCATCGTCAAGCTGCTGTGGTTGTAAATGTATGTCTCCAGTGTGACTCCAGGTGAAGACAGGAGGAGAGGTGGGGCAGGAGTGAGACACTGAGCAAGATGCAGACACCTTCTCACCTTCCACTACCTCCTCTTTCACAGAGAACTGGATGGGATTTGGTACACCTGTAACAACAAGAAAGATCATGATAGGCAAATGCAAAGATCATAAGGCTACTATTACAAATAAGGATGATAACGTTGTCTACTGGGCAATGTTGTGTATTTTGAAATGTTGTATTGGCCCTGATGGGCTTTGATATTTAAAAAAGAAAAAAAAATAATTGAAAAGGAAGGAAACTTAAAAATCCCAAATCATGAGAAATGTTGACTGAACTAACAGGATTGAACATTTAGGAATTCTCAAAATGGGCATTTGGCCTCCATGTCATACATCTTTCTAGAGAAATGAAACTGTTTCAACTGTGTTTTGATCAAAGTTATTTAAAGTGTTACAATAACACAATTAAGGAAGTGAGAAACCAGATAGTTGTTGACTATTGAAACCTAAATGACCACTGTTACCAACTCAGTAGTATTGTCAAAAGGACTTTATTTAAAGTTATAGTTACAAACTCAGCTTTCAAAGACAACTGAAATAAACCATCAAGGTAAACACTGCTGTATAGTTAAAACATGTTCTTATTATTTCTTTGGACTCCTGACTGTTTGCACGAATATAATATTGCATATTATGTAGAAAAAATAAGTCAATAACATGAGGAAAGTAACCATTGTTGAATTTTCTCCATTTTCACTGATGCAACACTGGAATTAAAAAAAGACTTCTGAGAAAATGCAGGAATCAATGAACTGTACTGTTACAGAAGTCTGGTAAAAGGTGTTAATATTACTTACTCATTGTAATGGAGACTGTGTTCTCTTTGTAAGAAAACTTGTCATAGCCTGCCATTTCGATCCTGAAATAAAACGGCCCTTGGTCACTTTGTTGAAGGGGATCAATCTTCAATGAACAGTTCTTCTGTCTGATGTCTCCCAGCAGCTCTGTCCGACTCCGATACTGCTGCTTCACTGTTGACTTGTCTGGGTGATAGATGAGCACATGTGCCCCCTCAGCCCACATCCCAGTGAATTCAGTGACCACACTGCTTGGATCTGGGTAGTTGAACGAGCAGGGGATCACCACACAGGATCCAGGGAGACCTTTTACTGAGGACGGCACCTTAATTGTCCAAGATGAGACTTCAGTTTGAGAACCTGTAGTCAAATGCAGAGGAAAGTGTAACAAAGAGATAGTAGTGGTGAGAAGGACTTGCACAAAATAAAATACTAATGATAAAACAACAAAAAGACAAACAGCTGACTGTTTAAATTGACTTCTTGTGAGTTGAAAAGGTAAAAACTGGTTATACAGTGTATAAAATGAACCATACCCTTAGAGCAAAGGCACACAAAAAACAGAGGCCACTTGAGAGAGTCCATGTCGTCCTCTCTGGGTCAGATCTGCAAATAAAGTGACAAATATTTTCAGACTTGTCAGGTGCCGCTGTCATTTCCCTCTGATGAGAGATGACTTGTCTAGTTTCCATTCCACTTTTTATACACCACACATACACTGCCATAAACTGTGCTACACACAAAATCTGATTTTTGTCTTGTTAGACATATATTGGGGAAGTCGATTAATCATCAAGTCCCTCTTTTCAAGTATGTAAAAATACTCTATGATTAATATTACAAGAAAAAGAAAGCACATCTACTTTTTCTCCCTCATTGAGAAATGTTGGATCTGGCCTCATGCCCCGTCCAATGACCGCTGCTTGTGCTAGGTTGACCGGTGAAAGAGCAGTGTGCATCAAGATGCAGCAAGTGTAGTTAGCATTCTTATATTTGTTTATGTAGCTTGTTAACTTGTTAGCTTTTTACTGGCAGTGGGTGACACAGCTACGGTGACGCTCTCTCTGTACTGACAAGTCTGCTCTGAGCTGGAGGTTTAGGCTTAGAGGTTTCTTTTTTTAAAGATTTCTTTTGGCATTTTTAGGCCTTTATTTTTGACAGGACAGCTTAGACTTGACAGGGGAGAGAGAGGGGGAATGACACGCAGCATACGTTCGGAACCGAACCCGCGGCCGCTGCTTTGAGGACTGAGCCTCTGTATATGGGCTGGCGCTCTACCAGGTGAGCTACCTAGGCACCCAGGTTTCTTTTAGAGCTTTTGCATATTAGACAGCGATTAGCTTTCAAATCTGTGATGTACTAAATCAAGCTGGTCCGTGATATGTTTGAATCTCAGATTTTAGGGAAGTGCACGGACATCTCCCCTTTTAGTAGAGGAATGTGAAAACACCTCTCTAGTGGCAAACTAGAGTTTGTCACTATAGTGACACAGATACAAGTCAGTATACATCTTGTGCTCTGACCTATTCTCACTTAAAGGAACACAACGACTTATTGGGACTTTAGCTTATTCACCGTATCCCCCAGAGTTAGATAAGTCCATCCAGTCCTTCTCATCTCCGTGCATGTCGTAACTCTGTCTGCCGCACCCACCGCTAGCCTCGCTTAGCACAGATCCTGGAGGTAACCGGCTCCATCTAGCCTACTGCTCCCAATAAGTGACAAAATAATGCCAACATTTTCCTATTTACATGTTGTGATTTGTATAGTCACAGCGTGTACAAATAACAAGGTCACATGAAACACAGCCATATTCTAACCGTATACATACTGGGAACTATATTATCAGAAGGCGAAGCACTGCTACTTCTGCTACTTGGGCGGAGTGATTTGCTCCCAGCACCTGAGAAGCCCAGTGGTGAGGATCAGAGAGTTCACCTGGAGTTCGCTCAGAGTTGGAGTAATATCACTCCGCCCAAGTAGCAGAAGTAGTAGTGCTTCGCCTTCTGAGAATCAGTGCGTCAGGCAGAGTTATGACACGCACGGAGATGTTACGGACTTATCTAACTCTGGGAGATACGGTGAATAAGCTAAAGTCCCAAATAAGTTAGCGTGTTCCTTTAAGCTGTATACTTTTCAGGTTTTATTGTCATAAATAAATAAGAAAGGGACAAGTGTCTAATCAGCTCTTATGAATTTAATTTTGTTTTAAATCTTATCTTTGTTGTGCATCTGAGATCACGACCCTCGGCTATGTCACAACGTGTGCCAACCCAATGCTCTCACTTCCTTCTTTGGATATTTGATTTATTTTAGTAATAATGACTTCTCCAATTTTATTTTTGTAAGGCATATTTCCCACTTCATGAAGCCTAGACTCCTTGAGCTCATCGTTACTGACCGACAACCCTTGCAACATATTTTTTCATATGGAGAGCTTATTTATTTTATTTTTTATAGGTTTGATGAGCAGGGACAATGCCCACTCAAAAATATAAAAAAATGTGAAATTAGCTAAGATGCTATTTTACATCTGCTGTCCCATGACTGGTTGAAAGAGGTCAATATTTAAAAATTATATATAATACTATAAATAATACATACAGATTTAGCCCAATACAATAAAAGTTGATTATGCTAATGCTAATAAACATAAGACAAAAAAACATTTTGTCAAGATCAACAGGAGCACACACACAAGTCGAACTTTCAGACCATATAACAAACAAGGCACAATAGCATAGACATACATATTTGATAGACATACACAAACATAACATTGCTGGGACAGTAACAAGCAACAGGCATTAGCCTGACTAAACACTAATGAAACAGACAACCTCACAGGCATCGCACAAGAAGCACAGACAGGCAGAGCAGAAGAGAAGAAATGGCAGCAAGATTAGTGTCTAAATGTAATGTTGACAGTGCTGTCTTCTTGTTGGCTACTTCTATAAGTTAAATTTAAAAGAAGCAGTTTTAAAATGTCAAATGTGAATTGGTAGTAGAGTTCCACCCTCGAACAGCCATGTGTGTGAATTAACTAGTCCACTTATTGAGCTGAACAAAGACAACAATAAAACGCAACACAGAGAAGACCACGGAGTGCAATGACCCATTTTTGCACTAAAAATAAATCAAGAGGCCGAAACAGTGTTAGTTGGAAGGTTGAATGCATTTGTCCAACAACCTTTCTTAAACTGTTTTTGCTTCAAATAAATTACTTCTAAATAACATTGACAATAATGTGCTAAAATGTAAAATGATTATATGAAATCCATGTAGGCTAATACAAAGATGAAATATTTTCCTGAACAGCAAGTGCTGACTGAAAGAAATGACATGTAAACTCCTTGAAAAGTCCATAAACGTTGCAAATGATATATATCTCTTTTTTCTTTTCTTTTTTTAGATCTTAAGCTCATTTTCTAACAAGAAAATTAAACTTACTGTACCTCACACCATGTGTTTCACAGATCAGCAGAGATGTTAACACAGGATTTCCTTTGCTCATTCAGCCTACAGCTACAACGTGATGAGGTGTTGCATGTGTGACAATTGCTGAAATAGTTTTTTTCTGAAACTATAAATGTTATTTTTACGTTGGCTATATCACACCCAGTGTTGGGAGTAACGCGTTACAAAAGTAACGCAATTACAGTAATGTATTCCTTTTTGCTGTAACGCAGTAATATAACGCATTACTAATTAAATTTCGGTAATATTATACTCGTTACAATCTCAGTAACGCGAGTTACAACGCATTTTAACGCAACATTTAATGGTGCAAACACCGCGACACATTTCTTCACAGGAAAAAAAAAAAAAGGTGTATTATTTTCCTGTCGCTGTATTCGATGGTTGAGATGACTGCAGAGACAGATACATTTGCGAGATGGACATTATTTTCAGGAGTTATTACACTGCGTTGAAGTGAGCTGTCCTGTTTCTGTTCCCGTGGTCAGAGCCAGAACCAGAGATGGTACGGACAGCATGTATGTCCCAACAGGTGACGGTACGTCAGCGGCTGACAGATATAAACATGTCGGGAATTAATGTTGAGGCTTGCTACACGTAAATATCATTGCATTTTATCAGCCGTGGAGAGTAACTATGCTTGTAGTGGAATCGCTTCGAATGACGACCAAAAACGCTTGTCTTTTACTGTGACCATTTACTGTTCAATATGTTGCAGTTTTACAAACAAGAAAGTGAACAACTTGAGTCTGACGGACATGTTGCTTCTCAGTAAGCTAGCAAGAGTAGGCTATGTCGGTACACGATCCGTTCTGCCTGCACGATCCGTTCTGCACATGCGCGGTTGTACGAGGATTTACGACACTGCACGATCTGTTCCACGCTTCCGGTCGACAGCCAAGCTAACGTTAGTTTAGCTAACAGCTAATTCGGCTAACTGCTAGCTGAGACAGCATGTAATAACTTTAAAAGACCCTCAAAATAAAACTTGAAAATAAACATTGACATATATAACAAACACCTAACATATATAACAGCTGTTACGTCAGTTCTACTTTACTTGTGCTCATTTAAAATACAATCACTCAATACTTGTCTTTATTGTTATTACTGTGAAGTCTTAATTTAGCTGTAGCCTGCTTTTCCCATTACGTTTGAGTTAACGTTATTTTAGACTGAATCTAGCTGTCAGCTAGCGGTTAGCCGAATTAGCTGTTAGCTAAACTAACGTTAGCTTCCCGGTGGAGGCTAGCCATAGGCTAGCGTGGAACAGATCGTGCAGGTCGTATGGATACGTAAAACAGTATTATCTTGCGCATGTGCAGAACGGATCGTGCAGGCAGAACGGATCGTGTACCGACCATAGACTGTATATATTAATGGACAGAGCATGTGTGACGTCACCCATTGGTTTGTGGAGATCAGTTATCCGTCGTCGAGTTTGCGTTTATGGGCGCTGTCGGTACACGATTCGTTCTGCCTGCACGATCCGTTCTGCACATGCGCAAGACAATACTGTTTTACGTATCCATACGACCTGCACGATCTGTTCCACGCTAGCCTCCACCGGGAAGCTAACGTTAGTTTAGCTAACAGCTAATTCGGCTAACCGCTAGCTGACAGCTAGATTCAGTCTAAAATAACGTTAACTCAAACGTAATGGGAAAAGCAGGCTACAGCTAAATTAAGACTTCACAGTGATAACAATAAAGACAAGTATTGAGTGATTGTATTTTAAATGAGCACAAGTAAAGTAGAACTGGCGTAACAGCTGTTATATATGTTAGGTGTTTGTTATATATGTCAACGTTTATTTTCAAGTTTTATTTTGAGGGTCTTTTAAAGTTATTACATGCTGTCTCAGCTAGCAGTTAGCCAAAATAGCTGTTAGCTAAACTAACGTTAGCTTGCCTGTGGAGGCTAACGGCAGTTGAGTTGACATTATTTTAGACTGAATCTAGCTGTCAGCTAGCGGTTAGCCGAATTAGCTGTTAGCTAAACTAACGTTAGCTTGGCTGTCGACCGGAAGCGTGGAACAGATCGTGCAGTGTCGTAAATCCTCGTACAACCGCGCATGCGCGAACATTTTGCGCATGTGCAGAACGGATCGTGTACCGACAGGCGCAGCCATCCTGGTTGCGGATGTGACGTTTTTAGACGAGAGGGCGGAGTGAGGGAGGAGCCATAGACTATTGGGCGGTGTCTGACTGTTTTTTTTTTTTGGAGTTGGCAACGCTGCTGACACTCTACGTTACCTTACACATGTTCACTGGCAATCTGGACGCAACTGCTGCTGAAAGCTAGCATACATAATTCGAGGTAAGATATAGCTTCGCTAGGTTTTAAATATATCTTTGTCCAATAGTTATATTACATATAAGATGAGTCACATTGTAAAGTAAATGTATCTGAAGTTACCATGTAAATTGTCTGTAACGTTAGCTAGCCACTGGTAAAACATGCTAACGTTAATTTTCTGCAAATCGAAGTTTACGTTGTCCTAATTTAAATGTAGTGTCAGCGAAATGCAAAACGGGGATTGTTAATGCTCATAATCAATAATCATTATCTAACACTAAGTATTAGCAGATGTATAACAAAGTTTCTTAGAACGTTTGGTTAACTGTAACAACCATAATGCACTGATATGTCTTGCTACTGTTTGCTCCATCAGTCTATGTTTGGCACAATTAGCCTTTACATGCTTTTAAGAGCTAACGTTAGCAGAAATAAGCTCATTTAACTAAATTAAAGTTACACTAAAGAACAATAGACTGTTGTTGATTCATATGTATTCTCCCCCAATAATTAATGAAGTACAGTTACATGCTAGTGTGCATATATATGTAACTATGAGGGGCTCAAATGGAAATTGATGACTCTTTTTTTCACAAATAGGAGTGTGGAGAGCCACGATGGCATGTGCACCCACCCAATACCTCAGAAGTAAGTCCATTTTCTCTGGCATCACCCAGAGATGCAGGTGGAGGGCTGTTAACAATCCGGGGAAGATCGACAAGGCTTGCAGGGTTTTTTTTCTTTTTCCACTGTGCATTACAGACAACCAACAGACTGTCACACTATGCTCACTTTAATTGTAAAGGCAGCTTCTATTTCTTTACCCAGGCATTTGGACTTGACTGAACAGAGTGCTGCACAAGTGTTTTAAGCTATATTTTTATATTGTGGTTTGTAATGTCAAACATTTCTACTGTAATTAACAATGTGACACTAGTGATTCAACTACCCTTTTTTTCATATGCAGACATGTCTTACCTTGACCCACAGCAGTGTTTTATGTGTGGAATGTACACCGGATTGTAAAAGGTGAACTACATTATTTAATTCATCAATTTAACCCCTAACATAATCTTAAAAATATTGCCAGTGTTGTTTGTGGTTTATGTAGTTTTTGTAGTTAATGCCCATTTCAATGTGAAATAAAGGTCTTTCTAAAGCTACATTTGTTTTTCTGAAGCAACTATAGGAACATGCACAATATTGTAGTCATACAAGAAGACATTGGTAATTTGATAGAATTTGTAATTGATTAAAAGTGTCTATTTTGGCTTTAATCAACAAAAATATGATTTCTCAAATGTTACCATACTTGAATGTTGACAAAGAAGGATCAGGGAAATGTAGTTTGTGCTTTTCTTGTGTCTTTATGTACTTGTCAATTTTAATCACCATGAAAACACTTCACCAAAATCCTTTTAGATTAATTTATAGACATTTATTTTGACATACATAGTCAAGTGTTTAGTAGGTAATTGAAAATGCACTAGGTGCTGTTTAATCTGTGTAGGGTTATTGCAAATTCATTATAACAAAAGTATTATCACAAATTGTTGGTTGATTGTGGTAGATGAGAGGCAGCTGGAACCCAGACTCCCACCCTCTAGACTCCACTCCTGCAATAAGAGACAGACAGAGAGAGGGAGGGAGGAGAGACAGACAGAGAGAGGGAGGGAGGAGAGACAGAGAAGCTACCTAGGAGCAGCAGGCCTAACAGTAACACAAGAGGACACATCTATTACAGGACTCACATTTTAAACCTCTAAATACCAATGACTGCTAAAGTGCTAAAAGTTGGTCTGTCCTTTCAGCAGAAGAAGCTGAACCGAAAATGATTTTCTGGCATCATTATAATCAGAACACACTTGAGAACTTTGGATGTGGTCAATGCAATCTGTTTTCCACAACAAGATGAATGGCACCAAATACGCTGCTCTATACACCAGGTCTTCCCTCTGGCTCTGGTCATTCAGTTTTCAGTGTGGATACCTTTGTAAAGACAAACATGTAGTTAAGAGATGGTAGATCACAATGAATTATATTAATATATGAGCTTGTACATGAAGGCATGCTTCAGTTGAGGACATGCAGTATTAAGTAAACATACTCCTACATGTCAAATTTATCTTAGACAATGTGTATTGTACGCAACACTTACATTACTTACATTTTAGTAATAAACAATTTGTAAATATAGATTGTAACATGTATGTGACTCATCTTAAAACAGACTAATGTGCTGACAGAAGGTCTTCAAATAGATTAGCAGACAACTACAGTAAGTGGAAGAAAGACCTCAGTGTAACAGCATCGGCAACAGTGGTTAATAACTCCTGCAGCATGCTTGTTAGGTACATTAACGGTCTGAAATAATGTATTTAGAATTTTGAGAAAAGAATATTGAACCTGGTGCTTTATACAATACATTTGGCTGCAGAACTGAAGATTTTTCAAGATAGAACACTTATGTAACTTTACAATAATATATATATATATTTTCACGTGCGACATTTTATTGCAAAAACGGATATTCTGGCCTACTGCCCCGTCCGTCGACGCGCTCCAGCGTGGCTTTGTCCGAGGTGAGGGTGACGGTGATGCTGTGTGGGTGTCTGTGCCTGTCCTTCGGGCGCCTCCGGGTAACGTTGCCCAACTCTCGGGCGGGGTACATATATTTCAGTATATTCAAGTAAAAGCATCTCCGCTTGTCCCGTGCGAATGCCCCACACAAAACTCAGATGTGAGGGGGTACTTTCTAAATCACAAATGATTCTAATCCCGTACGAATAGGATTTATATGAATTTGCACTATAACGTTAGCTATATCAGGCTTTGACTTTAAGCTAACATTACCATTACATGCGCATCGATTAGCAATAACATCACATATGGTTAAAAACAGATTACCGGCGAGACCGTTGTGCATACCTACTGTATACGACTGTAACGTTAAATATATTAATTTTAATCCGCTTATACGGTCTGGTCTGCATAACGTTATTAGTTAGCCCGCTAGCTTGGTTAGCAAGGTGCAATCTAGCTAGCTAACTGATATTCATTGGGATGCTAATGTTGGCTAACGAAAAACGGTATTAAAACAAAATGTAACGTTACTTACCGGAAAAACTGAACTGCCGACTCCTTTGAGTGTCTTGTCGTACAACCGAACGTTGAACAAGACATTATTAGGCGACCAAGTGTCACAGTCACGAAGACGAAAGCTGGTCAACCCCCAAAGTGAAGTTTACATGCCATGGATAAACTTTGCTAAACCTCTGTCATGATTGACAGGCCTCGAACTGTCAATCACATCATAGCCACGCCCTAAAACATCCCCCGCTTTATCGCCGATTTTAAAATCAACGAGACCATAATTCAAAAAATGAACATCATTCTGTGTTGCAGAAGACTTAAAACTAGCGATTGAGAATATAAACTCTTAATTGAAATGTTTACTGAGGTAATAAATCAAGTGAGAAGTGGGTCATTTCGCCATAGACATCTATAGAAACGGACCTCCTTTTTGCAACCGCACGTGTCGCCCCCTGCTGGAATTCAGATAGAATGCAGGTTTAAGGCACTTCCGCATTTGCCGCATTTTGCTGAACCGGATGCGCTGTCCACTAATACATACAGTCTATGGTACCGACAGGCTACACAACAGACAACTTCCGAGTAGCCTACTTCAAAATAAAAGCACTTCCTAAATAATGTTAATAGTGAGTTTTAATCACACTATAATTGAACATTTCCTTTAGAGTGTTTTAACCTAAACAACATGAATTTCTTATTGAAGTGCTATAAACAAACATTTTACAACAATGCCATACTTTTGAGTATTTTCATTTTCTCCTACTTCCCTATTATACGTTTTACTTATCTATTTTGTATAGCTTTAGTTACTTTGCATATTTATATCAATTATACAAAATATGAATAATCTATGATGTATTAAAGTGGATAAAGACAAGACTTTATTGATCCGGTGGTGAAATTCACAAGCTAGCTGCCAAATCAAACTTCCCCTGTTATTTTGGTGAAAGTAACTCAAAAGTAATGCAAAAGTAGTGTAACGCATTACAATTCAGAGACAGTAATATTGTAATATAAATAATTACTCTCAAATGACAGTAACTAGTAATCTATAATGTATTACATTTTGGAAGTAACTTGCCCAACACTGATCACACCCAATCGGTTTGACTAGATCACATCATTGCACACAAAAACTTTCACTTTTTCTTCCATTTCAGACAAAAAGGAACCAATCTCATTTGAAATTTGCACTGATGTCTCACTTCCTGCTCATATGATCACACCAACAGTGTTGTGGTAAAAAAAAATTGTCCCTCTATGCTAGACCTCTCCTGTTAAAGTGGCATCACTGGGGCTTTCTGTAGTTACTCCTGCAAACATTCCAACTGACAGGATCTTCTTGCTGAGTTGTAGACTGAATTGTTCACAGTGATGTCAGTCATTCGTGGACCTTGATCTCCAACATAAGCAGGGTTCAGCATTTCACCCTTGTTTGGATAAAAGTTGTCGCTCTCTTGGAAAGCTAGGTTCACGTAATGGATTCTGCGCGTGGGGTGGACCATTTTAACAGATAAACTCTGCTTTCCTTTAACTTGCCAGCGATTCTCCTCGCGTTGTGTCAAGAAGTCCTCCAGCTTGACTGTTTCCTCCTTCTGGCGCCCCCAGGACAGTTTCCTGGTAGTGGGAAGGATGAAGCCAGTAGATGCTGAGTTACCCATGACAGGAAATGGAAAATGGGTTGAAAAGTCTGTGAATCAAAAAACAAAAAATTTACCAAATGAATATAACACATTAAATGAAAAATACAGTGCTAAACTGTAGAATCCACACACACCGTTTTTTATCTGGAAAGTAAAAAAAGGTCACAGGGATTTCTGTCCTCACCTCTGGTTTATCTGTTGAAGCTCCAACCGTGAATGGGAGATGGTCAGGCTCTTCCATTTTAAAGACCTGCTGAGCCAATTGAAGGCCTGACCTCATCTGTCATCAAAGGAACAATTAATTGTATCCTTCTGGATGAGTTAATCACTGCTGATGAATGGATCTTGTAAGCTGTTCGTATTAATCAGTCCATCAATCAATCACCGGGAAATTTGTCAATCACAAACACACAATCAAAGCATTACATGTCATCATGTTAAAAGTTGTATGTATGCATTGAATCATTTATCATTTATCATTATTTAATTGATTTGGTTTCTCTGTACTGTTTTGTACTATGTATAATATAAAGTATACGGTAAATACAAAGTGTATAAGATGTGTTCACTGAATGCCTACAGGAAAGAGTTACAGTCTAATAAAAAGTTATTCTGTTTTAGAATTGCACTTCACGTCATTCCTCTGAAGGTATTTGAAACCTTCTGAAATTTAATTGTATAATATATATTAATAGATTCTGCCACATTTTCAGTTTCCCATGAGATGGTTTATGTCTCTCTAGCCCCATTTTTGCAGCATTCAAACTTTTCAATATCCTAGCATATGACTAGGATGTTTGGAATTAGGGACTGTATTGAAATTATTGGCCACAGAATTTGATGTACTCACATTGCACCCACATAAAACAACAGAAGTGAAATTAGCAATCTCCAAAATGTATGACAAATTTAACAAAATGATGCATCTGTTAACCTAATTTCAGCCATTCTTTATTTTTAAATGAAGAGCTGTCGCTGTCTCTTTCTATGACACAGCTCCTGAACTTCCCAATTTAAAATGTAATGTTTATCATAAAAACACCCATTTTGTTTCCTGGAAAAATCTCTACATTAAGATGCAATGGCATTGCTGAATGAAAGACAAATTCTTCTACAGTTAGCTGTATCAGATGATACCGATAAGTAAATGTAAAAGTGTAAATGTATTTCTCTCAGAGTAGAACACTTAAAGGTTTAAAATGGCAGAGATTATTTTCTTCTACATGCCTCAATTTGAGCTATCTTGTTGTTGAGGAAAATACAATCACACATCACACTTGTCACCCAATTTAGTTTGCTTCCTCTTCTTGTTTCACTCCCACCCTTTCAAGACTTCAGCTAGTCTTAAAGCACCACCATCTGGCCAACATGACTGCATGAGTACTGAGAGGGGCCATTTTGGATAAAACCTCTATGGCAGTTAAGTTTGTAACAACCTACAGTATTGTTAAAAAAAAGTGTCTCTCTGACAAGTCTGGTGTAGGAGCTCCAGATTTTGGGTTATCTAAAGGTTGAGTAAGAAAGTAAGCAGCAAATATCTTTTCTTAAAAACTGAATATATTCATGAGTCAAAGTACACAGAATGAAAAAGGTTTATAGAGATGAAATGTATTTTTTATATTTTGTGTTTGTCACATTTCAGCACAGTGTTATCACCGGCTATAATTATCATTTGAGAAACACAAACGCAAATACAGATTTACATGCCAGTTGACAGTGAATACATTTTTTACAATTTATTTCTTCCTCACAAACATGTTTACAGTAAATAAAACTTTGCTTTTCAGGGAACTATGCTGCTAAAACATTCAAGCTTTGTCAACAGAATATATCTTGTTTTTTGTCTTTATTTTTGCAGATTTTTGTTCCCATTAACATAATGCAGTTTCTCTGAAGCTAATATGTGAATAAGATGAAAATGAGCTTGTCAAACAAACATATTACACCCTGAAGCAAATAATTTGCCTTTTGGCTTAAAGGGGCAGTACTCAATAATCAGAAAATGATATAGCAGTAAACAACTATTTGCTATGTAAAGATATAGTGGAGTAATGGTGTCCTGAGCAGTGAAGGAAGTCACACTTCTTCTGTGTGAGTCAAGTTGTCTAAAATAAGCATGTTGAGTTAAAGCTTTAGTGCGTAACTTTTTTATATTAATCAACATCTGTTACATTCAAGCCATTGCCAAATGAGTTGCTACAAAGCTAATTAAGACTATCAGCTCCACACAGCTCTATCTGTATTTCTCAGTATGGCTATGTTCAGAAACTGCTGTCATCCAGCGACTTTCGTGTGCAGAAAATCAAGTGAAGATAATTACCTCTTCTGAAGAGTACATCATGTTTTTTTAATACTCCATGCACTCTTTGGCTACTAGCAACTGCGTGGAGGAGGGGTGGGGGTGGTGCGCGATCACGGAAGGCTTGTATCACATGGATGCACCGACAGTTTTGTTATCATTACTTAGAATTCCTCATGAAAGAGACAGGAACTACGCACTATAGCTTTAAACATGCAAAGAAACATGACAAATGTACAACATTGGGCTAGTTATCACTGCTAAAGAAATAATTAATATAAACATTGTTTTTTTCCCTCTATGACAGTATGATTTTAAGAACAATGTACTCAACACATTTGATGCAAAAAAATCAGATAGGTTAACAATACACAAATAACATTGTAATTTTACAATGATTGACCTGCACGGAAAGGTTCACTTGGTAGACAGAGTTACTAATCTCCATATGTAAATGTAACATTGACCACGAAATGCCATCACTCCCTACCCGGGTCTCTGTCATGATACAGCAATAAATGTAGATAAACATGAACACTAAATCAACCATACAAAACTAAAACCCAGGTAACATAAATGCACACCCAACATTAACAGAACATTATTAAAACACATTTTAACTAGGACAGAAACCGTTCAGAACATACATTTTTTCCTATGAGCCTTTTGCATTGCTTCAGCGCAGAACAGTTCAAATGACCCCGCCCCTCACATACAGAAACTTAACATCCTTAGTTATCTCTGCTTAATATGATCTGTGCATAGCATACTTAAGCTGATTATTACAAACAACAAATGTGATTACGTAATGAATGTGTTTTAACAAAACATGAAAGAATAAGTAGTGAGCACTAAAAAGTTTAATTACAACTAAATTTGGATTTACAGTGAGACAGGCCCTCCCCCGGTAACAGAAGAATAAAACTTGTTTGCTTCGACCAAAAGACATGCCATGTTTGTTACCAAATTGTTTAAGATTCAATCACAATGTGGGCAAAATAGAGACAGATGAATAATAAGAAAACACTTATTAATACCAGATACATATCATATGAAATACCAGTTCTGAATTGTGTGCAAAAGACATGGGACAGTAATGTTGCTCTGTATCTGCTGAAACTGAGTTTTAAATATATTTTTTAAATGGTTCAACTGTGAGGACATCACAACAAATAAAGCAAACTGGGTGGTTTCACATATTTAAGTGAAGTTCCTTTTTTCAATTCTCACCTTTAGATTCTCCCCCTGATTTAAAAAGAAGAACAGAAAATAAGGCATTGCCATTTCATATAAAGACAGAAGCATAGATCGTATCGTAAAGCAGAATCAAAAATAAATGTGTTACTTCTGCAGAGATATGCAAGATCAATGAAGCATTGGTGTGTAAAGGTTTATGGTTGGAACAGTACAGAACTAGTCACCAAATTATAAGATGAAAATCCATTAAAAAAATCCTTTTGCCTTTAATCAGAATGGCCTACAATAATTTCAGCTGTTTATTGCTCTTTTAAAATGTAATCCATGACAACCTGTAGGCTACCCCCCTGTTCTCACACATTCCAGAACTTTTAGGGCTAAAATGTACAAAATGTTTTCTCACCTGCGAGACAGTCTGGAGAGGCGGTTCCACACACTAAATGTGACAAATAGATAAAGAAATAAATACATGAATCACATTCTAATGAGAGAAAAAGAATCAGTAATGCACTAAAAACTGGATCTGATATATTTTTCTCTTTACCTGCCTTCTTGATTTTGGAGCTCTGCTATGCGTTTCCTTAAGCAGACAGAAAAAAGTATTTCTTTGAGGAGCACTTCACAAACTTCAGAATTAGACAATAATGAAATACATTCCTACTTTGTTAATCTCTGTAATATAAGTAAGTAATAAACTCACTTGTATCTTTTCACCATGAAAATGCAGAAGACTGCAAAGATCACAGCTGTGCCAAACGCTGCCACCGTGGGAATGATGATGTGGTTATAGTTTTCTGTACCTGCAAATAGACAGAGCCGTATATAAGGTCAGTACTTCCTTTATATTGCACAAATGCAAAGAGGACAGCATCCAGCATATGAACTTTACATAAAGAAAATCCTCAAAATTCAACAACAGAGTAAAAAGATCTCACGTTTTACATAAAGTGTCAATGTTGTAGATGATGTCTTCTGTCCATTAAATTGAGCTGTACAGGTGACGTCACTGTGATCATCCTTCTCCTCAGGAATGATGGTCAGGATGGACTGGGCCTCCCAGTAGCCCAAACCCATTTCCTTGTGGTCCTCTATTACCTCATCTGCTGTGCCTCTACTCCATGTGAGTTTAGGCACATGGGAGGGGCAGGTATGGCGGACTGAACAGGTGATAGTGTAGGGACGATCTTGAATGGCCGTCTTTTGGTGACTCAGTGTAGGATTCGGAGGATCAGCTATCAATGAAAAAAAGGAAAAGCAGATATTAAGCAAGAGGCTAATTATTGTAACATAGAAAATCAGTATAGATTTATGACATTTTGGAAAGTTGGTGACATACGGAGCATTGTGAACGTGACGCAACTCTCCACAAAGGAGAACTTGTCAACGGTGGATGTATCAGTCTCTGTTCGTGCTAGTTCGATCCGGAAACAGAAAGGGCCGTTGTCATGATCTTTAATGTTAGTAATTTCTAAAGAGCAGTTGTCCTGACCTAGCTGCCCTAACAACTTTGTGCGGCCCCTAAAGTTTTCCAAGACCTGCGTTCTATCCTCGTAATAGATGCGTTGGTCTCTATCAGTTGAACGATGCCAGATCCCTCTGAGTCTGGAGGTGGGCAAGTTCTCTTTAGGATGGGTGAATGAACAGGGTACCACAACACAGGATGTGACCAGGGCGTCAAGTTTCTTTACAACATCGGCCCTCCATTCTTCAGTAAACACAGGGCTGATAATAGCTGAAAGAGAGTTTTGGAAGTAACAAAAAAAAAAATGACTTTGTGTTAACAGATATTTTTGTTTGAATGGGGTGTATATAGTAATGAGATTGGAAACAAAAATGATTACTAATTATATACCTGCCAGGACCAGACATAATATCATCATCTTGCTGTCTTTGTCCATACTTCTCTGAGCTTTTGGTGGTGTTGAAATGAAAAGAAAAAAATATGGCAAAACAATTACATGCAAGTCCATGCAAATTACAATATAATTGCAAAAGTGAACTCGAAAGGGTATTTAGAAGTATTTTAATTAGGGCTGTCAGCATTAATGCGTTAATCACGACGTGATTAATGGCCGAGCATAACGCGTACGCGTTAATTTTTTTTAATCGCACTAATCGCATGCCAACATTTATTAATTTATTTTCACTTCACTCGGCTTCACATCGTGCCTAACAGGCTACCAATTTGACCCTTCGCTGCACTTTGCCATACTTCCTCATAACACATCCTGCTGCTGCAGGCTGCAGGCATGATGGAGAAAGACAGCAGCAACGCAATTCTGAATGGCGCTTTTTATTTTCCAAAACTCCCGGACGGGTCGAAAGCCATATGCACATTGTGTAAAGTCGAATTAAAATATCACCGAAGCACGTCAAGCTTGAGCTACCACCTACGAGCTAAGCATAGTACAGTTAACATGACTCAGGTTGATGCTAGCGGGCTCAGGCAAAGCACTATTTTGGAGAGTGCTACTTGCCAACCTGTGGATGAAACCAAATCCAAAGAAATTACTACCGCTCTTGCAAAATGGGTGGCAACTAACTGCAGACCTGTCCGCATCGTAGAAAACTTGGGTCTTCTACGATTACCATGTTCTGACCCGTCTTATACATTGCCGTCGAGGGGGACAGTAGTTTCACACATACACAGCCTGTACGACACGGAAAAAGCAGCCAAACTGGAACTGCTGCAAAGTGATGCAAGGTGATCACTGAACGTCAGTAAGGGACCATTCGGTATTTATGGAATGGACCACTGGAGGAAAATAGGGGAGGGTCATGTCTTTTTATATTTTGCTGAGGGGAGGGTCATCCAACATTTTTTAGTCTGGGTGGGGGGGTCACCCAACTTTTTTATTCATGAAAAGAGCAAAATTTCAAAGTGGCTTGTTTGGTGCATATTTATCCATGTAGCTCTCAGTCTCGGCCCCCTAGCAGATGGTCTGACCGCATAGTGGAGTTTGCTGGGGGGGGGGGGCAGGAGGAGCACTGCCCCCCTGGTGGCTCAAACGGGTAATTGCATTGTTTAAAACATTAGTGGAATAATTACATCTGGCATGACCAGATATTAAATAAATATCTTAAATAACACAAAACAACTAAATGGTGGTAGGTAATACATCAGAGTTCATATACTGCTTTAGTAAAAAAATATTACCTGGCTGACGATGGGAGCAGCAGGACACAAAAAAACGAAACTTACTGTTGCACTAGTCTGGACATCTTACCGTGCCAACCTTGCAATAAAGGTTTCCTAAATGCCATCTATATAAATGTGATGTCAGCTTGCTAATTGATTGTGGGTTTTGTGTAGATTTGGACTTTTATACGTTTATTCCACTTTGTTTAAACAGCGAAGTGGAGGCCTCGTATGTGACGCTCATATCGGCCTTGCTGGATATACCGTATCATTTACCTTTTTGTGGATCTCCTGATCGCTGTGGATTACTTTTTTTTGTCATTGGATTACGGCAAAATGCAGATCTTTTTTCTCAACGTGTCTTAATGCTTTATGGTGTGACTGCGCTTGGTTTCTGCGTTTGGAGAGGCATCTCAACAGACTGTAGGTCCAACACTGATTGTTCACGGTTACATTTTAGTTGAATTTAAGCGTCTGTCTATTGCGTTCCAAAACAGCCGTGCCGCGATTGGATTTCATAAGGGCGAATTGTTAAATTCTTACAATGTAACTTAAAAACTTTAAAAATAAACATATATGTTTTGGAATATAATGTTCAGCTTCGGCAGCTTTACCTATGTGCTAAAATATACAATGACGATAGTGACAAGTCCATAGCAACCAGTGTCGAATTGGTTATATCCCAGCGTCCTTTGCTGAATGGTCTCAATGTTTTATTGTTTTATTTCATATGAATACTAGTTTACTAGAGGAGTAACTTAGTATTTGAAGTAATGCAGTAATGCATGAAGTGTGCATTTAGTTTCCATGCTTATTGTGTTTCCACAACAATATTAGTGAGTAAATCTACTGAAATGGCCACCACACCATAACAGAGGAGTGTGATGTGTAAGATGAGAATGCAGAGGTTAACTCCTGTACATAATGGCTGTAAAAATCAAATGGCATCTGTACTTCTTTGTTAAGTGCAAACTTGCACGCGAGGGGAGGGTCATTCCTTTTTTTCAAATCGTTTTGGAGGGTCATAGGAAAATTATTACTGACAAGGGGAGGGTTACGTCTTTTTTAAGTTAGAGGCCACAAAACTCCTCCGATGGTTCCTTAATTAAATAACGAACAGTCCCTAAGTAATCAAAATTATTTAGGAGTTACTGCACACTATATTGACTCTAGATTCAAATGCGTGACTAGATTCACACATTTTTCTTTTGTTTACAGTAAATAAATAAATAATAAACAAATACAAATCTTAAAATCAAGTTCATAAAGTCACTTTCTTTGCGTTCATTTGATTCCCAATCAAGATACACTGGTAAGAATTGCTTTCCATTGTTAATATGTACTTAAAAACAGTTCTGAAATGCAAAATAATACAATTTTAATCATGTGATAAAACGTGATTAATCTATAGAAATTCAGCGATTAATCGCGATTAAAAAAAATAATCGTTTGACAGCCCTAATTTTAATTTATATGACAAATGTACCCATAGATGATATGCATTATTGTTCAAAAGGTTTGTCTGTTACATTGGTTTTTTTTTTCTTTCTTTAACATAGATAAAAACAGTATATTCCAAATACTCCAATAGTGCTAAACCTAGACTAATCTTCAATTTCTATTGTGATGTTTGAATATTAGCTTTGCTAAAGCAGCACATCTATATTATATATTCTTAAATTATTATTCTTAAAGTGTAATTTAGTGTTCTAAAATCTTACCTGATTTTGCTGCTATATGGCGGATCACAGCTGTATCTGCTAGCCTGGAATTCAGTTCAATAAGACATGAACTGTAGGGGAAACACAAAGCACTGCAGGCAAAACTACAAAGAGAGTCCTGTTTTGTTTTTTTGTGTAGAGGCAGTGACAGTTGAGTTCATGGTGTAGAAGGCAGGGGGTGGTCTCTTCTCCATTTGCTTAAGAATAGTTATACCTGACTAGACCTCTCCTTTGGTCATTTGAATGTCTTTGTTTATTGACTTTCAAGGAGCCTTATGTTTACAATAAAAACATCTCTGAAAGAGTCCTGTTTTTGTGTTTTTAGTTTTTGAGACAAAAGCACAAAAGTATTGTTTTGGCTCTAAGAAGACGAAGAAGACATACTTTATTGATTCCCGAGGGGATATTGATTTTTTTTGCTGTTGTTATTTTATAGACATAAACACACACACACACACACACACACACACACACACACACACACACACACACACACACACACACACACACACACACACACACACACAGGACCTAACCTGCATTAATGGAGAGATGTCAGAATTACGAGGCTGCCCATGGACAGGCAGTTGGGTTGCACTTGCTCAAGTGCACTTTCACACTGCAAACTTAGCTTGTATGGGGCAACTATGCGGACCTGAACCAACGACCCTCCGGTTCCACCGAGTCCCCACATACTGAGCTTCTGCCGCCTACTCAAGCATACTGGATATAAATTGGATGGATTGAGATTAAATGCTGACTTTTTAGTTTTAGAGGCAATTAAGGGCAGTGGTGGTTCTGGCCTGAAGGAAGAGACTTGAGGCAAAGATACTGTGTGAGGTGAAAGGGACAGGTACATGCCTGTGATCTGAAAACAACAAGAAGTTAGTTACCGGTATTGTAGTTTGGCTGCTGATTTGGCCTGCTTATCAACAATGTCAGCAGTCGGAGCTGCAGCTGTGGCATACTGAGAAGGAGCCAGTTTGTAAAAAAACATCCATGGCAGTTACATTGTAATGAAGCAATACGATCACGATTGTTTTGTGGTTCTTATCCTATCATCTACTGGCTTGGCCTCTGTGAGTTAACTCTGAAAGCAGTTATGAGATCTCTGAGAAAAAAGTGACACAAAGCAGGATTCAGTTCAACAATGTTCTAAAAGTTAAATGAGACACACAAGAATATACAGGCTACATTTTCTTTGCTCCATTCACTTCGATGATGAGTAGATAGATAAGAAAGGGGCACCTAAAGGAAAGGAGGATTGGTTTAAGGTAGGTTCATGCATATAAATCTTCAGGAAGGAAAACAGTAACAATTCATATTACCAATTCATGATGCCAATTTAAACGGATGAGAGAGGCTTTGTTCAGAGTTTTCACAGAATGGAATGTAACAGATTCACAACATACGTCTGTAACTGTCATGTAACTGTTCACATGCTGGATCTAGTTAACGGAGTAGGGTTAGTCGCATAATGATGAGGCTGCCACAAGGGGGCGTGATACACATTGCTTAAGGCAGTCTGGAAAATGTCCTAGGATGTAATGCTGTATGCCAAAGATCTTCAACAGGGGGTCCGAGACCCCTAAGCGGTCTTCAGAGTCAATGCAGGGGGGCCTCAAATTATTGTTAAGTTTTGAAAGTTTTTTTTATATTATCAGCAAATATAAATCCCCACTGATTATAGGCTTACTGGCCCATAGGTAAGGTAGTCCCTAAGGTAGCCATCCACAGATACAGTTCATCCTAAGGATTCACTGTGCCACATGTATGTTTAACATTAAAACCTGATTCATAAAATCATGCCAATTATCATTTATAGCTTGCAAAAAAGTATTGTATAAAGGCTTTAGGCTGCCCACAAGTTACTGTAGGCCCAGTTTAATATGCAACTTAATTTTATACAATATATGTAGTACGGGGTCTCTGCTCCGTCTCTCTTTAAGTTAAGGGGTCCTTGGTTTAAAAAATGTTAAAGACCCCTGCTGTATGCATCGGCCCATACTGTACACATGTCAGGAGACAACTAAATGAGAAGCCTCTCAAGTTGTATGAACGTGTCACGGAGCATTCATTCCGCAAGTAGAAACGTGTACATTAACAACCTATTGTCCAAAATAAGTCTCGCTGACAAGTTTGGTGTAGTTCTAGATTTTGCTCCAGTTGAATAAAAAAGAAAGCGCAAAATATCTTTTCATGAAAATCATGTACATTTATGAGTCAAAGTATACAGAATGAGGAAGGTTTGTAGAGATTCAACCCTGTGGAGCCTGGCAGTGGCGGATGCAGAACGTGACAGATGGGTGGGCCTGGATTAAGTCGAGGTGGACCTGAATCTAGGCAGTTGTCCCGAATCATCCACATAGTTCCTGAATATATTATAGATGGATTATCATTTTCGTTGTTCAAGATACTGCTCGTTCAACTTCCAATTATGATTAACTACACTGAAAAAAGTCTAACATTGCTGTTGTTCGTTTAATGTGTATTTTCTCGTTGAAATAGCTGAAAATTATTAGTTTTTTCATTTAAAGTAAACGTTCTAGTTTATGTTTATGGTTGAATCCATTTTTTTTATATGGATACAATATAAATTGGCAGCGGGACATTAAACTGAATTTATTCATTTGATCAGAGCAATTTTTATTAGATCTGTTGAAATTCTCGAGAAGCCAAACCCACGACACGCGTTCGTCCAATCAGCTGCCGGTCAGGGGCGTGGAGCATCAACCATGGATGTATGACGTTGCGACACCACGCTTCAGTCTTGTCGGACATATGGATCTCTACCGTAAGGCTCACACCTGAATTATAAAATGTATGTCCTGGTAAATTCACCATGGGTACTGCATGATGTCTCAGGAGTTGTGCTACTATTCACAGCTCCATGATTTGTTTTCTGATGACATCAATAGTCTCGTTTCGGGTGTTCAGCTGAAGCAGACTGTTTCTCTTCATACATTTGAAACAGATGTTCAATGTTATCAATTTACTAAACAATAAATATAAATGTGTTCTAAAGGAAAGTGTTCTGAGTAGTCATTGATCAAAATGTATTAAAATCATTTTTTTCAAATTTGATTTACTATACGTTTGAAATAATGACAACTGTTAGTTTTTTATTTGAGGCAACCTAAAATAATTAATTTACTCAGATGTATAAATAAGTAGTTTGACCCAACCTTTAAAAGGTGGTTGCTTGGAGTTAGACTTTTCAGGTTAAACTAAATAAAATGATTTACTTTGAGTCAATGTCAACTATTTCGTGTGATTGATTACTTCAATTTTTTTTAAGTTGATCCAAGTTTTTTTTTTTTCAGTGTATCTCATATTTTTGATTAGGCTAAATAAGCCAACATATCAACAAACTATCTACTATTTTCAACATAATAAGTCATAGTTTTGACCTTAACCAAAACATTATTTTATCTCATGTATTGTTTTCTTGTCCCTGTAGAAATGTGTTGCTTTACGTTGAACATTGGACGCATTTGAGCAGAAGAGGACCATAAAGTGCTCTGATATTGGCGAATTTACGTTTCTAGGATGGCGAAGGAATGTCCCACCCTTATCAACCTCTGATTGGCTAGTACTCGCTGCCTTCGTTTATTGGATTGGTTAGGTTTAGGGATGAGGAAGGAGATTGGTTAAAGTTCGGGTGAGAATACCAGAGTAAGCCAATCAGAGGCAGGGTAGGGCGGAACATGGCTTCGCCCTCCTAGGAAAACATAAATTCGCCTCCGTTTGTGCGTCTTCTTCTGGATTGGTTTAAACCGACAGAAAGCTGCCAGAGCTTCTGACCTGCGGGGAGAAACACAGCCTTCACCCGCACACATTGAGAGTTTAAACACACCCAGCTGCAGACATTCACTCCCAGTACTATGTCCACTTTCTGTGTGCTGAGCCTCAGCAAAAATGAGTGAGTGCAACTTGTTTAGCCATATTAAAGCATAATCAAGCTACCATGACACTTCTAGCGAACGTTACCGTTGTAATAGTGCTACATTGATATTACATTGACCAATGAAAACACCAACACACTTAACTTTTTAAATAGTTATCAGGCTTACTTATAATTTTACTGTTTTTAACATGTTATAGATAAAATACACCACATACAGTACTAATATCCATGTTCATAGGCGCCGAAAATACTGAGCAAGTGCCAGACTGCCAGTAGGCTGCATTCATTTAAAATTAAACATTGTATTTGGTGCTAAGTGGAGCGTCTGTCATAGTATGCCTAGGCTACTAGACAGGTGGAATTGATTCTTAATTTACCATGAAGCTGATAGCGGTAACGTGTTCATCTCCAATCCTATCTGTATTTGTGAGAAGTGGCGTTGTCCTGAGGTGAAAGATTTATTATCGAGCCAATAGGCGTGTTTGTTCGTGTCGGCCGCTGTCCATTTCCTAAGGTTCTGAAATGCAACACTGCAAACATTTTTTGACTACTTTTTTTTTTTAAAGGGCGTGCGCCCGTGAGCACCCACTGAGGAAAACATAAATCGGCGCCTATGTCCATGTTTAACTATACAGAGTAGTATTTTTTTGTTGTTAATTTGATTGGGCGGGCCAGCTGTCAATGTGGGCGGGCCCACAGCTCCGCGCCTGTTTGGAGGAAAAAGGAATTATCAATCAAGCAATGATGAAGCAATCACAACAGTGTGAGCACAAATCAAAAAAGTAATGTACAAATAATTTTCTTTTACTCATATCTGTTCAGACATATGGAAATGGTGGGTGTTTAATTTAATTAAAATGTATTTATTTTATTTTGTGGAGAAACAGTTTTGTCACATTTTAGCACAGTGTCATCACCCGCTATAATTATCATTTGAGAGACACTAGCACAGTGCATTTAATACACATTCACATGCCAGTTGACAGTGAATACATTTTTTATAGTTTATTTCCTCCTCACAAACAAACATGTTTACAGTACAAAACGTTGCTTTTCAGGGAACTATGCTGCTAAAACATTCAAGCTTTGTCAACAGAATTGTATAGCTTGTTTGTCTTTATTTTTGCAGATTATTGTTTCCATTAACATAATGCCGTTTCTGTGAAGCTAATATGTGAATAAGATGAAAACGAGCTGGTCAAAGAAACTAATTAAACCCTTCAGCAAATAATTTGCCTTTTGGCTTAAAGGGGCAGTACTTGATATTCAGAAAATGATATAGCAGTAAACAACTATTTGCTATGTAAAAATATAGTGGAGTAATGGCGTCCTGAGCAGAGAAGGAAGTCACACTCCTTCTGTGTGAGTTATAATCTGAGTTTCTCTGTTTGTTGTTTTGAAAGCCGACTGGCCACGCGTGCATGTGAGTGCCTAGTGCGTCGGTATCTGTAGCCGAGGGATGCGACAAAGTTTTGGTATTTGAAAAAGGGAATGGTCTGTGAGAGCCGTGTGGCAGCAATCCCAGACCACTTTTTCTTCTGAATATCGAGTACAGCCCCTTTAATTTCAGTTAAAAAAAAAAAAAAACACATGTAGGATTTAAAACTTTCCAACTTTGCTGTCTCCACAGTGGTAGCATCAAAAAAGGACAGTGACAGTCAGCGATAGACAGTAATGGAGGGCACTGGTCACTTCTTCTGCTTTCTTTTGATTATCTAAAAAGAACAAGAAAATACAGATATGATCTGATTCAATTTTGCAATCAGAATGCGATTGTGATCAGATTTCTTTGAGGAGTCAATACAATCTGTACCCTGGGACCACATTCTCAAGAAAAAGGTTTCCCATCTCAAGTAAACCAGACAAAAAGCTACAGACAAGCCCTCCCTCGGTAACAGAAAAACAGAACTCATTGTTTGCTTCGACCAAAGACACACCATGTTTGTTGACAATTTTTTTAAGATTTGATCACAATGTGGGCAAAATAGACAGATGAATAATAAGAAAACATATCATATGTAATACCAGTTTTGAATTGTGTGCAAAAGACTGCGATGGGACAGTAAATGTTGCTCTGTGTCTGCTGCATAGTTTTTAAAGCAGAATCAAAAATGAATGTGTTACTTCTGCAGAGATATGAAAGATCAATGAAGCATTGGTGTGTAAAGGTTTACGGTTGGAACAGTACAGAACTAGTCACCAATTTATAAGATAAAAATCCATTAAAAAAATCCTTTTTCCCTTTAATCAGAATAGCCTATAATACTTTCAGCTGTTTATTGCTCTTTTAAAATGTAATCCTTGATAACCTGTAGGCTACCCCCCTGCTCTTACATATTTCAGAAATTTTAGGTCCAAAATGTACAAAATGTTTTCTCACCTGCGAGACAGTCTGGAGAGGCGTTTTTTTTTTATGAGGAGCAAAGAACAAACTTAAGAATTAGACAGTAATGAAATACATTCCTACTTTATTAATGTAATAACTGATCATGTTAATCTCTGTAATATAAGTCAGTAACAAACTCACTTGTATCTTTTCACCATGAAAAAGAAGAAGACTGCAAAGATCACAGCTGTACCAAACGCTGCCACCGTGGGAATGATGATGTGGTTATAGTTTTTTGTACCTGCAAATAGACAGAGCCGTATATAAGGTCAGTTCTTCCTTTATATTGCACAAATGCAAAGAGTACAGCATCCAGCATATGAACTTTACATAAAGAAAATCCTCAAAATTCAACAACAGAGTAAAAAGATCTCACGTTTTACATAAAGTGTCAATGTTGTAGATGATGTCTTCTGTCCATTAAATTGAGCTGTACAGGTGACGTCACTGTGATCATCCTTCTCCTCAGGAATGATGGTCAGGATGGACTGGGCCTCCCAGTAGCCCAAACCCATTTCCTTGTGGTCCTCTATTACCTCATCTGCTGTGCCTCTACTCCATGTGAGTTTAGGCACATGGGAGGGGCAGGTATGGCGGACTGAACAGGTGATAGTGTAGGGACGATCTTGAATGGCCGTCTTTTGGTGACTCAGTGTAGGATTCGGAGGATCAGCTATCAATGAAAAAAAGGAAAAGCAGATATTAAGCAAGAGGCTAATTATTGTAACATAGAAAATCAGTATAGATTTATGACATTTTGGAAAGTTGGTGACATACGGAGCATTCTGAATGTGACGCAACTCTCCACAAAGGAGAACTTGTCAACGGTGGATGTATCAGTCTCTGTTCGTGCTAGTTCGATCCGGAAACAGAAAGGGCCGTTGTCATGATCTTTAATGTTAGTCATTTCTAAAGAGCAGTTGTTCTGACCCAGATGTCCCAACAACTTTGTGTGGCCTCTAAAGTTTTCCAAGACCTGCGTGCTATCCTCGTAGTAGATGCGTTGGTCTCTATCAGTTGAACGATGCCAGATCCCTCTGAGTCTGGAGGTGGACAGGTTCTCTTTAGGATGGGTGAATGAACAGGGTACCACAACACAGGATGTGACCAGGGCGTCAAGTTCTTTTACAACATCGGCCCTCCATTCTTCAGTAAACACAGGGCTGATAATAGCTGAAAGAGAGTTTTGGAAGTAACAAAGAAAGAAATGAGTTGAAGCAGGTCTCTTTGACATGTTGTGTAAGTGGGGTGTATGAATGGATGAGATTGGAAACAAAGAGGTGACCAATTGTGTTACCTGCCAAAAGCAGACAGAATATCATTCTCTTTGTGTCCATATTTCTCTGAGTTTTTTTTGGTGTAATACGCTGTGGTGTTTAAATGAAAAGAAAAACAAAATGAAGTGGATTAAAATTATGTGCAAGGCCACAAGTATGTTGTCTTGTACCCCTGTAAAGAATCTTGAGATTCATGCCTATGAAAAGCCTAATACAAATACATGTCAATTACTTACTTGCATGCCAATTACAATACAATTGCAACAGTGAAGTGATTTAAATGCATATATGTATTTATATGGCATCATAGATATATCATATGAAGAGACTATGTCCTCATATGTAATAGGCCTATACTGTATGTATTTTCACTTATCAAAGGTTAAAATATTAAAGCTTTAGTGTGTAATGTTTTGATATTAATCAACGTCTGTTACATTCAAGCCATTGCCAAATGAGTTGCTACAAAGCTAATTAAGACTTTCAGCTTCACACAACTGTCTCTGTACTTCTCAGTATGGCTATGTCCAGCAAATTGTGGCGTCCGGTGACTTTCCCGTGCAGAAAGGGAGGGGGGGTTGCGGTCATGGACAGTTTTGTTGTCATTATTTAGAATTCCTCATGGGGCGGCAGAAACTACGCACTATAGCTTTAATTACATCATGTGATCTGACATCTGACTTTATTCTCTTTTTTCTTCCTTTTCTGTATTCAGTGTCTGAAAGTGAAAGACAATAAAATAAATCTAAGTATGTTGACAAACAATTTTGATACAGTACATAACAGAGGAAAACATTTTTACCGTGTTAGGGCCTTTACCAAACCAAAATATTCAGAATTAGGATAAACATATGGATCATATTGTTCATGCTGCTGTAATATTTTCACGTTTCTCAAGTTTTAGATTTAACTACTTACCCAAATTGTGAAATTCCAAGTAGCTCAGACAGGCTCTGTCTTGGCCTACTGTGTCGAGACAGCTTACAGTAAACAACAACTGCAGTGTCCACGCTGGCAAGATGCAGTAGGCTTAATATTACCTCAATAACATCAACAACTGCACAGCAAGTAGTTATACTCAGTGACACTGGGAACAGAGACAGTTTTACTTTCTCTCGCTCTCTGACTTACTTTCAGCAAATGTTTTCCTTCAATAACAGAAACCGCCCACTTCCAGGCAGAGGCACAGGATGCACCCTGCATTAAGGGCAGTGCACAAATTATTGGGTTCAGATGGGGGGGTGGGGGGGTGAATTTTTTTACAAAAGCTTCTTCAGCAGACCCTCTTCTTGACTTACAAAAAAAGCTAAAATACAATCCCCCTAATATCTCAAAATTGGGACTGTATAAATATTATGTGAGATGCTTCCTATAAAAGAGCGAGAGAGTGATGTATCATATAAAAAGGGATTAAAGTAACATCAAACAGATGGCTTTCATGTGTATTTGGCCCTGGCTGTAAGCAGAGGACAACAATCTTATCTCTGTTTCAGGGCTCCGTTGTTCCCTATCACAGCCAAAAAAGAAGCTAATGTCAGTTAATGCATATTGATCTTAATGTGATATGGCTACTAATTAAACATTATCTCTAGCAGAGAGCACTTTTTACAAAGGTCTAAGTTCTATTCAGTTGTGCACACAAGCTTAATTCCTTCAGTCCAAACTGATCTGGACTAACTAACTTTATAATCCTATCAAGTCCCACATCAGCAGTTAGGTTGTGTTTTCATTTTCTAGTCAATATTTGTCACTTCCTGTTACATTTTGAAACACACTGCGTCGTGATACAGGTCATCGTCTTATCCATTTCATATTTACTGTCATTTCAATGTTTAATCCGAGAGGGGCAACCAAAGTTAGTCCATCAGCAGTCTCAAAGCTGATAGTCTTGCATTGTATTGCCATACCGATTGCTATGCCAGAGCTAGAAAACCAAAGCGCTAGACACGGGGGACAGGAGGCAGGAGTAGAGTTTTAAAGAAGATTTATTACAGACTTGAATATTGCGAGCAGGTGGGGAACTGAAGGTGGGAGTCCAGACAGGGGGTAGCCAGGAGTGATGTGTGCCAGGGTGGTGTGGAACAACACGGCTAGGAAAGAGGTAAAAAATGTACTGCGTGGAGGTGGGAGGTGGGAGGTGGGAGGTGGGAGGTGGGAACTGGACTGGAACTGTGAACTCACACAGCGTGAGCAACCTTCAGGCAGTGTGAGTATGGCAGTGCAGAGGTCTTGTAGGCAGTCTTGATTGCAGAATAGGATGCAGCTGGTGAAGCTCTACTCAGGTCTGCGCACACCTGACTCTGCTTGAATAATCAGTCCCAACCACACACTGACAGAGAGGGAAAAGTTAAGCAGAGGCCATGGCACCCATCAAAACAGTGCTGCAGAGTATCAGAGCTTGTGACTGCCTAATACGTTCATTTAGACTCAACTGATTACGTCTCCTTAAATGTAAAATGCAGGCATTTATTCATCAGAATGCCTTTATTATCAACATCCACGTTTTGTTGTTTGTCATAAATGTATTATTTTAAGATATTGGGGGGAGGTCTAAAGAAAATAGTAACACTTATGGTGAGGGCTTGCTTATGAAACAAATTTAACAGCAAATGTAGCCCCCCTTTTTCCCTCCTCCTCAATACTTTTAGTACAGTCCCTTTTCACTTGAAGTGGCTGGCAGAGCACCAATCAGTGTTACCAACTTAGCGACTTTTTTTTCCTTCACAAAAGCGACTAGCAACAAATCTGGCGACTTTTTGTAGTAAAGACGCTAGTATTGTCTGGCGAACATGCAAGGTATTTCTCTCTTGTGGCCGCCAAAACAGTCACCTCTCCCTTCCGTTCTGAGACTGAGGAGCAGGAGCAGCCCCAGCCCCAGCTCCTCCCCTCTCTGCTCTCTCCTCATGTGCAGCAGCACTGCGCAGTAGGCCAGCAAACTCGATTCCTTTTAAGGATTCGGGTTATTCTGAGTCACTCACTAAACTGATCCAGGTTGTGCGAGTCACTTGAGTCACTTGAGTCACTTGAGTCACTTGAGTCAGTATTGTATGCTACATCCAAGGCAAGCTTTTGTTTTGGATAAAATGCCATGTTTTCATTTAGAATCTTTTAATTTTATTTGGAAAACGTTATATCCATAAATGTAAATGGTCTGAAAGAGAACCGAATATTCATTTAAAAATGACATGATATTATATTTTGAAACTTTAATAGGACTGACAAATAAGAAAGCCATCCGGACTCTGAACATTCACTATGACTTACAACCTCTTTAATGTAAGTTTCATGCGCCCCTTTTTCATGTATGTATGTATGTATGTATGCATGTAATGTTTTCAATGTGTATGTGTATCTGTACTTGAATAATAAAGTTTTTTGAAGACAAAAAAAAAACATGAGTTGTCGGCGAGGTGAGCTTACGGACTGTCTGCTCACCCTAATTGCATTTTAATATACTACATTTATACACCAAACCTATAGTAGGCCTAGCTAGGCTATGTGCAGAACATTGTATGTTATTTCAGAAGTGAAAAAATGGCTTTTGTTGTGGATTTGCTTTACCCTGAGCTCGAGGAGAGACCTCACTCGCTCGTCTGAATCAGATCCACTCATGACAACGTAGCCGGCTGATTCGGCTGATTCGCGAGATTGACTGACTCCCGCGAGAACTCACGAGTCATCAACAACTCACGAGTCATCGAGGACTCGCGAGTTGTCGGCAACTCATGAGTTGTCTGCGAGCCGAGCCAGCCAAGCAGAGACGAGCTTGTAATGTTTCAGACTGTCTGACCTAATTGCATTTAACATAGCCTACTACATTTATACACCAAAACCTACAGTAGGCCTAGCTAGGCTATGTGCAGAACATTTTATGTTATTTCAGAAGTGAAAGAATGGCTTTTGTTGTGGATTTGCTTTACTCTGAGCTCAAGGAGAGACTTCAGTCGCTCGTCTGAATCAGATCCACTCACATAGCCGGCTGATTCACGAAAGAACTCATGAATCACTGACAACTCATGAATCCCCGACAACTCACGAGCCCTCGTTGACTCGTGAGTTCTCAAGTGAATCCCATGGTCTGCGAGCTTCCGGCTCTGAGTTTGCATGTCGGGACTGTCTCTCTGCTCACTCAGGTGCTTGAGTTGACTTGTGGAGTTGCTGTTGCCTACGAAAATGTAAGTTATAAAGCTTTTTGCAGCTAAGATGGCTAGCATAGTAGAAGCTAATGTTGCAAGAGGTTTGTATGTGGCGCTGTTATCATTTTAGATTGAATTGTAGTAGGACTCAACTGAAACTGGTTAATGATACTAGAGACTCGCGATTCGTGAGTCAATTTAAAGACTTGTGTTAAAGACCCGAGTGAATCACGACTCGAACAGGTTTACTGCGCAGGCAGGGGACAGGGGACAGGGTGTGGGGCGGGGGCCGTTGTAGACCTGTACGAGAGACAGCGCGACGCGCCTTGAGAAAGACGCCAGTGAGAAAATGATATAGCAGTAAACAACTATTTGCTATGTAAAAATATAGTGGAGTAATGGCGTCCTGAGCAAAGAAGGAAGTCACACTCCTTCTGTGTGAGTTATAATCAGAGTTTCTCTGTTCGTTGTTTTGAAAGCTGACCGGCCACGCGTGCATGTGAGTGCCTTGTGCGTCGGTATCTGTAGCCGAGGGATGCGACAAAGTTTTGGTATTTGAAAAGGGGAATGGTCTGTGAGAGCCGTGTGGCAGCAATCCCAGACTACTTTTTCTTCTGAATATCGAGTACAGCCCCTTTAATTTCAGTTAAAAAAAAAAAAAACAACACATGTAGGATTTAAAACTTTCCAACTTTGCTGTCTCCACAGTGGTAGCATCAAAAAAGGACAGTGACAGTCAGCGATAGACAGTAATGGAGGGCACTGGTCACTTCTTCTGCTTTCTTTTGATTATCTAAAAAGAACAAGAAAATACAGATATGATCTGATTCAATTTTGCAATCAGAATGCGATTGTGATCAGATTTCTTTGAGGAGTCAATACAATCTGTACCCTGGGACCACATTCTCAAGAAAAAGGTTTCCCATCTCAAGTAAACTAGACAAAAAGCTACAGACAAGCCCTCCCTCGGTAACAGAAAAACAGAACTCATTGTTTGCTTCGACCAAAGACACGCCATGTTTGTTGACAATTTTTTTAAGATTTGATCACAATGTGGGCAAAATAGACAGATGAATAATAAGAAAACATATCATATGTAATACCAGTTCTGAATTGTGTGCAAAAGACTGCGATGGGACAGTAAATGTTGCTCTGTGTCTGCTGAAACTGTGTGTGCAGAATATTATTTTGTGCCTCCTTGTGGCTATGAATGTATTGTTGCAGCTTTAAATATTAAATATTATTACATTTAAATACATATATATTTTTTAATGGTTTAACTGTGAGGACATCACAACAAAAAAATAAAACTGTATTCACATATTTATTTAGGTGAAGTTCCTTTTTTCAATTCTCACCTTTAGATTCTCCTCCTTATTAAAAAAGAAGAACAGAAAATAAGGCATAGTCATTTCACATAAAGATAGAAGCATAGTTTACCGTAAAGCAGAATCAAAAATAAACGTGTTACTTCTGCAGAGATATGCAAGATAAATGATGCAGTGGTGTGTAAATGTTTAGGGTTGTACAGTTGGAACAGTACAGAACTAGTCACCAAATTATAAGATAAAAATCCATGAAAAATTCCTTTTTGCCTTTAATCAGAACGGCCTACAGTAATTTCAGCTTTTTATTGCTCTTTTAAAATGTAATCCTTGACAACCTGTAGGCTACCCCCCTGTTCTCACACATTCCAGAAATTGTAGGGCTAAAATGTACAAAATGTTTTCTCACCTGCGAGGAGCACAGAACAACAGTCAGAATTAATGTAATAACTGATCATGTTAATCTCTGTAATATAAGTCAGTAACAAACTCACTTGTATCTTTTCACCATGAAAATGCAGAAGACTGCAAAGATCACAGCTGTACCAAACGCTGCCACTGTAGGAATGATGATGTGGTTATAGTTTTCTGTACCTGCAAATAGACAGAGCCGTATATAAGGTCAGTTCTTCCTTTATATTGCACAAATGCAAAGAGGACAGCATCCAGCATATGAACTTTACATAAAGAACATCCTCAAAATTCAACAACAGAGTGAAAAGATCTCACGTTTTACATAAAGTGTCAATGTTGTAGATGATGTCTTCTGTCCATTAAATTGAGCTGTACAGGTGACGTCACTGTGATCATCCTTCTCCTCAGGAATGATGGTCAGGATGGACTGGGCCTCCCAGTAGCCCAAACCCATTTCCTTGTGGTCCTCTATTACCTCATCTGCTGTGCCTCTACTCCATGTGAGTTTAGGCACATGGGAGGGGCAGGTATGGCGGACTGAACAGGTGATAGTGTAGGGACGATCTTGAATGGCCGTGTTTGGGTGACTCAGTGTAGGATTCGGAGGATCAGCTATCAATGAAAAAAAGGAAAAGCAGATATTAAGCAAGAAGCTAATTATTGTAACATAGAAAATCAGTATAGATTTATGACATTTTGGAAAGTTGGTGACATACGGAGCATTCTGAATGTGACGCAACTCTCCACAAAGGAGAACTTGTCAACGGTGGATGTATCAGTCTCTGTTCGTGCTAGTTCGATCCGGAAACAGAAAGGGCCGTTGTCATGATCTTTAATGTTAGTAATTTCTAAAGAGCAGTTGTTCTGACCTAGCTGCCCTAACAACTTTGTGCGCCCCTAAAGTTTTCCAAGACCTGCATGCTATCCTCGTAATAGATGCGTTGGGCTCTATCAGTTGAACGATGCCAGATCCCTCTGAGTCTGGAGGTGGACAGGTTCTCTTTAGGATGGGTGAATGAACAGGGTACCACAACACAGGATGTGACCAGGGCATCAAGTTCTTTTATAATACTGGCCCTCCATTCTTCAGTAAACACAGGGCTGATAATAGCTGAAAGAGAGTTTTGGAAGTAACAAAGAAAGAAATGAGTTGAAGCAGGTCTCTTTGACACGTTGTGTAAGTGGGGTGTATGAATGGATGAGATTGGAAACAAAGAGGTGACCAATTGTGTTACCTGCCAAAAGCAGACAGAATATCATTCTCTTTGTGTCCATATTTCTCTGAGTTTTTTTTGGTGTAATACACGGTGGAGTTTAAATAAAAAGAAAAACAAAATGAAGTGGGGTAAAAAATGATGTGCAAGGCCACAAGTATGTTGTCTTGTACCCCTGTAAAGAATCTTGAGATTCATGTCTATGAAAAGCCTAATACAAATACATGTCAATTACTTACTTGCATGCCAATTACAATACAATTGCAACAGTGAAGTGATTTGAATGCATACATATGTATTTATATGACATATCATATGAGGAGACTATTAATGTCCTCATATGTAATAGGCCTATACTGTATGTATTTTCATTGATTAAAGGTTAAAATATTAAAGCTTTAGTGCGTAACGTTTTGATATTAATAAACGCCCGTTAGTTGCTACAAAGCTAATTAAGACTTTCAGCTTCACACACACCCGTGGCGCTACCATTGGTACCATTTTAGGTCCGGGCCCGCCCATTTTGACCCAGGCCTATAGTGAGTAGTGAGTGATTTTCATTCTAGCAGTTCATCCAATAAGCAGCCCGAGAAAAGCTTTGAGCGAAAGCTTCTCAGCCAATCAGCGGCTTCTAACCCACGTGTGGACTCTTAAGCCTGCCCACAGGCTGCATCGTCACCAGCAAGTGATCCAAATAAATGAATGACATTGGCGCGCAAGCTTTTCAAGCAAGCTCAATGAGACCGACACAGACGGTAACTATTAGCTAATATGAAACGCAAAGCAAAGCAGCTTGTTTTCATTTAAATTCAGCAAGAAACGCTCCGAGGAGCAGGAGGAGGAAACTCCTGCCATTTTAAGTAACGTGGTTACAAGTGACGAGTTACCATCCTGCTCGGCCGCCCTCTCCCCATCAAGTCCTCCCGTAGCCACCCCCTCACACCAGCAAGGCAAGTAGGCAACAGTTTGGCCGCTTTCCGACCAAATAGTTACAGGAACGTAGTTATAGGAAAAGTCCACTTCTAAACAGATCTACTAACTACTCTCCCCCAACACCGTTTTTTCCAATTGCATTCGCTCTGGCCAAGTGGCCATAGGGACTGGTAGGAGGGGTAAGGGAGTGATGCAAGCACGGCAACGGTCTTTATAGCATTAAAATCAGAAAACAAATACACCAAAAAAGTATGAACTAAATACTAAATCTAATGCATATAGCATATTTGTCATAATTTAAACAAGTCTCCCGAAGAGAAATGGGTATCTCTCTCTCCCCTGCCTTTGTCTGCTGTAGACCTGTTCGAGTCGTGATTCACTCGGATCTTTAACCCGAGTCTTTAAATTGACTCACAAATCGCGAGTCTCTAGTATCATTAACCAGTTTTAGTTGAGTCCTACTACAATTCAATCTAAAATGATAACAGCGCCACACACAAACCTCTTGCAACATTAGCTTCTACTATGCTAGCCATCTTAGCTGCAAAAAGCTTTATAACTTACATTTTCGTAGGCAACAGCAACTCCACAAGTCAACTCAAGCGCCTGAGTGAGCAGAGAGACAGTCCCGACCTGCAGACTCAGAGCCGGAAGCTCGCAGACCATGGGATTCACTTGAGAACTCACGAGTCAAAGAGGGCTCGTGAGTTGTCAGTGATTCATGAGTTCTCGTGCGAATCAGCCGGCTATGTGAGTGGATCTGATTCAGACGAGCGAGTGAGGTCTCTCCTTGAGCTCAGGGTAAAGCAAATCCACAACAAAAGCCATTCTTTCACTTCTGAAATAACATAAAATGTTCTGCACGTAGCCTAGCTAGGCCTACTGTAGGTTTTGGTGTATAAATGTAGTAGGCTATGTTAAATGCAATTAGGTCTAGCAGACAGTCCGAAACATTACAAGCTCGCCTCGGCTCGGCTGGCTCGGCTCGCAGACAACTCATGAGTTGCCGACAACTCACGAGTCCTCGATGACTCGTGAGTTGTTGATGACTTGTGAGTTCTCGCGTGAGTCATTCAATCCCGCGCTTCAGCCGGCTACATTGTTATGAGTGGATCTGATTCAGACGAGCGAGCATAGCGAGTGAGTGAAGTCTCTCCTCGAGCTCAGGGTAAAGCAAATCAACAACAAAAGACATTTTTTCACTTCTGAAATAACATACAATGTTCTGCACATAGCCTAGCTAGACCTACTGTAGGTTTGGTGTATAAATGTAGTATGTTGCAATATATGCAATTAGGGTGAGCAGACAGTCTGTAAGCTCACCTCGCCGACAACTCATGTTTTTTTTGTCTTCAAAAAACGTTATTATTCAAGTACAGATACACATACACATTGAAAACATTACATGCATACATACATACATACATGAAAAAGGGGCGCATGGAATTTACATTAAAGAGGTTGTAAGTCATTGTGAATGTTCAGAGTCCAGATGGCTTTCTTATTTGTCAGTCCTATTAAAGTTTCAAAATATAATTTCATGTCATTTTGAAATGAATATTCGGTTTTCTTTCAGACCATTTACATTCATGGATATGAACGTTTTCCAAATAAAATTAAAAGATTCTAAATGAAAACATGGCATTGTTGGGTACACGTAGGGGTACAGATCAGATTATTGGCATATTATCAAAGATGTTTATCAATATTAATAAAGTTATGAATATGGTTATTAATAACTTCATCAAATCAACAAACAATCAAAACGGGGCACCACCCTGAAACTTCAGGGGCCAATATTGAACTGTGGAATAGTCTCATTTGTCAGTGGAAGGGTGAAATCCGAGCACTGACCTGTGTTTAACCAGCAATTAATACAATAAGTATACAAATAATCACAAACAACTGCTAATTAAAGTATAGTAGAATTTATTAACTTCAAAATTATCAATGGCCAATCAATAATCCTTTAATCAATTAAAACCAATATACGTTTCTTTTAAGTACAACAAAACAAAGCAAAACAAAACAGCATGTGGAGAGACCCTCTGTGTGTGTGTGTGTGTGTGTGTGTGGGTGTGAGAGAGTGAGTGTAAAAGAGTAGGGGGTGACGAGGTGTAGTCTAGCCAAAGACTACAAAAATGGCTACTCTTGTGAGCTGCACAAAACTGTTTCAACCCAAGAGGGCGGTATTGATAGGCTAGGCCCAAGATTAGCCGTTAGCTCATTCAGGCTAAGCTATGTGCTACCAACAATAGGCTAGCTGCTAAGCTAACGTGTAAGGGAGACAGGAGCGCAGAACTGTGGAGCGGTGTGCGCTCTGCAGTTTATGTGACTTGCTGTTTGGCCAGCTGTTCACCTTAGCGCGTGTGTGTAACTAGCTATGTGTTCATATATGTGTGTGTGAGAGAAAGGTTAGAGAAGTAGGAAAGAAAGATATATATATACTTGGATCTAACAGTACCTAAAACTCCTCAGCAGTGGGAGAAGCAGAAAGTAGCATTTACAGCCTGAACAAGCTAGCTACATATTCAACACAACATATCAACAATGCACCGTGATCAGAGTACATTCACAGAATAGATTTGACTCAGCGGTCACAATCCTAGATTAATACATTACACGCGCAGCAGTAGCGCTGTATTAATCAGATCACATTAATGGTAACACAAAGTAGCAGCAATAGCAAATTACTCATTAATAAAACACACTATTTATCTCTGCCCAGACGTAAGCCTTCTTACTGTGTGTTCAGTCCGTTTGTCCGTAGGTTTCCACGAAAGAAACGGGGGTATGTGTCTGCTCGTCAGCAGATCAAAGGAAGCTTTCCTTCCAAAAAGAGCAGAAGGAAGGGAGCTAGAGTCGACTTGAGAAGAAAAACGTTGTTTCCTTCTCCTGCAGAAATGAAAACACTGGCAAGTGGTTTCAGAGGATCCATGGTGCTCCCAGCACCGAAATTAAATCCACTTTGTTTCAAAAATGGAAGTTTTAGCACAAACTTGTCGTGCTGACCTGTCGTCAACTGGAGTTGAGGTGGAAAGCTGAGATTTCTGTGTGTCATGCTGTAGTGACAAAGTCACAGGGCAAAAGACGAAAAGTGGGGGGTGACATGGAGTTTTATAGCTCAGGCCACCAGACCTGGCTCCATGCTGGTTTTATGGTACCTCTGAACCAATGGGAGAGTCAAAGTGAAGCTGAAGGTGTCGAACCTTATCTGCAGGCCCCTCCCTGACGCCATTTTACTCTTCTTAGCTCCTTTTCTTCATTTAGGAGTTTGGAGCAAGGGATGTGGACTTTACCGTAGGCCAAGATCCTTTGTCTGAAAGACCACATGGTCTCTTGGTCTTTTGTCTTTGAGTCACATGTTGGCTGAAAACCCTTTGCTTGAAAAAGATAATGTTTAACCTCCTCGATGGTCCCAACAGCATTTTATCCAAATCAAAAGAGTTAAGAGTTAAACTCCACAAGCACACACACACACACACACACACACACACACACACACACCGCAGCTTTACACACACACACACACACACACACACACACACACACACACACACACACACACACACACACACACACACAGCGCAGCAGGCAGAGGCGGGGGAGAGAGAGATACCCGTTTAAATTATGCCATAGGCTATACATTAGATTTAGTATTTAGTTCATATTTTTTTGGTGTATTTGTTTTCTGATTTATTAGAAGTTGAGTTGTACATAAAGTGGTAACATGCTATGAAATGTTATGTAGACTAAAGGGGAGACACCAACCTTTATACTTTTAATTGCTAATTTCCATCTGTTGTCCCTGGGCATATACAGTGCACTACAATAATATAGAAATAATAATTCCACATAACACTAATAGGGACACATAGGACACACCAGATGCCTACTTATTTTTTAATTTAAACTGACTTAAACTAATACACTAATAATAGTAGGGATCGCGTTCCACTCTTTTGAATAAGTAAGGGGTGTTTGTCCAACCATTGTCCAACCATTGTACTGTAACGGTACAGATCCATATGTCCGACAGGACTGAAGCGTGATGTCGCGACGTCATAGATCAATGGTTGATGCTCCACGCCCTTGACCGGCAGCTGATTGGACGAACGCGTGTCATGGGTCTGGCTTCTCAAGAATTTCAACAGAGTGTCATGGCGGCTCGTTGAGAATACAATACTCGTATTTTACGAAAATAGTTCACTGAAACATGTTTCTGAAAACATTTTAAGCGAAAAATAGGTCATACAGTTGCTGAATCTGTCTTAATTTCAGATCGACAAAGGTCAGTTTAAAAGAATTCCGTCTACTTCTACTGGATAGTCGCGTCGCGTTCAACTGATTCATTTGCATAAAGATGGGCATCGGCCAGCTTTTTGACGCACAGCATTTCAAATGCAGCGCCGCCTTCCCGGAATGCTTTGCGGGCGCGTTGAAGTTGCTTGACATCACACATAGGAATACAGTGGAGCGCGGCGCGACAGAAGCGTCGCACGGTCAAATGGATCTGTATCGTAACGGTAGGGTTCCACACAGCGAAACACCAAGCAAATTTCGGCCAGCGAAATATTGCCTCGGGGGCGTGGTCGCGAAAACAACACGCCAGACCGCAACAGAACAGCAGCTGCTAGGCAGCTAGCAGAGAGGGTTGAAGCTAGGTAGCTAGCAGGTAGTTTGCTAGCAAGCTATCGTTGCTATTGTAGCTTGTGAAATCTGTGTTGATACAAGCATCAATGTTCACCAACAAAACATGCAATCAAACAAATGCACAAGTAGCCTAGCTGCCTGGCTAGGCTTACAGTGAAATCTAATATCCAAACATGCTAGCGATTAGCCTGTCGGCTAGCTGAAAAGTTTGAGTGTTTAAACGAACATATACAGTGGTCTATTTAGTGGTGTATGTGCCCTGACTAAGTTCATGTGTCATAAATCACAATTTGTGTTGATACAAGTACCAATGTCCGTGTAGAAACATTTTAATCACATAGAAATTTTCATGATACAGCGTTGATAACCTCCGCCATCTTGGTCAGACTTTTTTTGTAACTCCCGCCTCCAAACAAAACACGCGGACCTGATTGGTTCTCGAGTGGTCCTCATTTGAATAAAGTTAAACTTTCGTCAACTTTTTTTTGCTCCCCTCGGCGATTCGCTCTCATCTCGCCCAATCAAGGCGAATTTCGTCTCCATTCAACCTCAATGAGGGGGTTATATTCTGGGAATATCAGGGACCGCCCCCATGATTACGTTGTTTTTCCGACTGCCAGCATTCACATGGTCGGGATGCGTGTTCTTCTTCTTCTGTTATAATGGCGTTTGGCATAACAACTTGTTGCATGACTGTGTGTAGCCTAGAGCATGTGAAAACATGGAGGCCACAATAACAAAAGATTTGCTGCTGTTTTCTTATGCGAGCACACAAACAGCACATCAACAGGTGTTTGTTTGTGTTATCTGCAGTACAACGAACGGGAAAGGACGCGGATAAGGTGTTGTTTTTTATACATAGGCCTATCTATGAATAATTTGAAACATGTCCGTGTATGTTTCTTGGCAGAGGCGTTTGTCCACAATAAACAGTTTATTGTCACTGAAATATTTTCAGTGAAGCAAAGTCACCTACATCAAACGTCAGTTGTCAACAACGCATCACCAACTGGGAAACTCTGTTAGCAAAATCTAGCCCCAGTTTCCCACCTCTGATTCACACATGAAGTGACATGAATGATGACGTTTTCACTGGGAAAAATGTTTTTCCGATGCCCATGAACGCACGGAAAGACGCCGGTGAGCTGGCCTGGCCCTGTAAGCCATTGTTCTTTGAGAATTCTTTATCGATCTTCCTACCTCCCTTTGTAGAATTTATTTTTTTACTTCAAAGATAGCTACCTAAGTAATAATTATAATTTAACATTCCAGGGAAGCGTCTACATATCAGAGAGATATATTTAGTTTATGGTAACATGTCCGCCTACTTTCTGTTCTCTATTCTGTTCACTGCTAAATTGATATGGCTACAAACTCCCTCAAATTTAAGGTGAATGCTATCACTTTTAACAGATTAGTCATTGTTTCAATTAAAATCCAATCTGCTGAAGTGCAGAGCAGACACAACAAAATGTGTCAGTGTTCTGATGTTCTAAACTGTAAGATCACAGATACTTTCAACTCTGTTAACCCCCAAAGTATAAATATTTGAAATATGAATGTCACACAATATCACAGAACAGGAGTAATTCTTCCATGAAAACATGGACGAGGTCTAATAACACTGATATCACACACATACAGCAGACATCAAGAAATGCCCGTTGAGAGCATCAATTTTAAATTACTGCCACTGTAAATTAAAGACCACTCCCTGCTTTCTACCCCTGCCTCTACTACATCTGCTTTCACGTTCCCCAAACAAATACACCAACAACATTATTGTCTCATGTGGCCTGCAGTTTTTTCTATTGCCTCTAGAGTTCATATCTTTGTCAACTTAACTGTAGAATATCACTGCCTGTCATCATTCTCAAGGAGGTGTTTTTACAAGAAACAGACGCTCTGATCAGCCAGACAGCAGCTTCATCAGGTAAGAACATTATACTTAATTATGGTACAACAGCACGTCCAGTGAATACTGGTTGGTTTACTACATTTTCTGTGAATATGTCAGTTTGGAAGTTTTAAATACAGTGCTGGGCTCAGGAATAATGCAGCTTAGCAATTCTATATGTTTTGGTTTGATATAAACCCAATTTAAGGATTTTTTTCACAGTTACTCATCATCGTTTGTCTAAATGGCTGCAAATTAGCACAAAAAAAGAAGAAAAATAAACAAAGAAAAAGTCATGATAATGAACAGAAATAGTGCAGGCAATTAATTTACTTTGGCCTACTATTTACTTTTGGTGAGAACATTTGAATGATGTACTATGTGTTGTTTTAGATGTATGAGGACATTAATAATGCCAGTATTTGCTGTATAAATAAAGGGTTCTTGTATGAGAAGATTAGTGCCGTTTGAAGAAGTTCCACACAGCTGCGTTGTAATTTGCATACAGTGGGAGTAGGTAGTGCTTATGATTTTATTTTTCATGTAGTTTATTTTCATCCCATAGTGTAATACACCACCAAAACCTCAGCGAAGTATGGACAAAGAGAGACAGATGATGATATTCTGTATGTTTCTGGCAGGTAATATAATTAGTCAACTCTTTGTTTTCAATGTCATTCATTCATAGACCCCACTTACACAAAAACATCTGTCAAAGAGACCTCCTTGAAGTCATTTCTTTTTTTGTCAATTCCAAAACTCTCTTTCAGCTATTATCAGTCCTGTGTTTACTGAAGATTGGAGGGCCGATGTTGTAAAAGAACTTGATGCCCTGGTCACATCCTGCATTGTGGTACCATGTTCATTCACCCATCCTAAAGAGAACTTGCCCACCTCCAGACTCAGAGGGATCTGGCATCGTTCAACTGATAAAGACCAACGCATCTATTACGAGGATAGCACGCAGGTCTTGGAAAACTTTAGGGGCCGCACAAAGTTGTTGGGACATCTCGGTCAGAACAACTGCTCTTTAGAAATTACTAACATTAAAGATCATGACAACGGCCCTTTCTGTTTCCGGATCGAACTAGCACGAACAGAGACTGATACATCCACCGTTGACAAGTTCTCTTTTGTGGAGAGTTGTGTCACGTTCACAATGCTCCGTATGTCACCGACTTTCCAAAATTCTACACATATATACGATTTTCCACATTCCAACAATATATCTTTTATTTTCTCTCTGCCTTTTTTTCATTGATAGCTGATCCTCCGAATCCTACACTGATTCACCAAAAGACGGCCATTCAAGATCGTCCCTACACTATCACCTGTTCAGTCCGCCATACCTGCCCCTCCCATGTGCCTAAACTCACATGGAGTAGAGGCACGGCAGATGAGGTAATAGAGGTCCACAAGGAAACTGGTTTTGGCTACTGGGAGGCCCAGTCCATCCTGACCATCATTCCTGAGGAGAAGGATGATCACAGTGACGTCACCTGTACAGCTCAATTTAATGGACAGAAGACATCATCTAAAACATTGACACTCTATGTAAAACGTGAGATCTTTTCACTCTGTTGTTGAATTTTGAGGATGTTCTTCATGTAAAGTTCATATCCTGGATATTGTCCTCTTTCCATGTGTTGTACATTACATTACATTACATTACATTACATTACATGTCATTTAGCTGATGCTTTTATCCAAAGCAACTTCCAATTAAGTTCTTTCAACCTTGAAGGTACAAACTCCGGACAGCAAGAAGTAAGTTTAAGTACATTAGTTTCAAATAAACCAAACTACAAACAGCCACTTGAAAGTGCAACGGTAAGTGTTTTTTTCTTTTTGTTTTTTATCCAAGTGCAGTTGAAAGAGAAGTGTTTTTAGCCTGTGGCGGAAGATGTGTAGGCTAGGCATTTGTGCAATACAAATGAAGAACGGCCCTCATATATGGCTCTGTCTGTTTGCAGGCACAGAAAACTATAACCACATCATCATTCCCACGGTGGCAGTGATTGGTACAGCTGTGATCTTTGCAGTCTTCTGCATTTTCATGGTGAAAAGATACAAGTGAGTAATGCAGGACACTAACATTAACTGACCAACAGAGAGCATCAGAAAAGTAATAACATTTTTAAGCGAAAGATGACTTTCTTGCACTTGTTTCTATGCTGAACACATTTGTGTACAGTATGTGCTGCTCAATAAAATTACTTTGTTTTCTCTCAAGGAAACGCATTGCAGAACTCCAAAGTGGGGATGGCAGGTAAACATGTTGTAAATCAGATTAGTTCATAGAGCTATACTAATGATTACATGATTGAATCATTTTCCTTCATTATCATAATAGAAGTTTCTGTATTATGTGTCATATTCAGCATGTGGAACCGGCTGTCCAGGCTGTCTCGCAGGTGAGAAAAAAAAAGTGGTTTGTAATTATTTTTCCTGTCTCATCCAACATTGTTATAGGAACTTTTAGTTGTACTGATGTGTTATTTAATGTGTGAATCTTTCAGGATTCGCTCTGACGGTCCAGGACCATCTCGTTCTGATCAAAGGTCTTTATCTTAAATCTTTTAATATCTTTATTTTAAATACTCTATATCAGTTCAGTGACTAGTTCTGTACTCTCCCCACAGCTTAGTATAGACCGCTGAATGGTTGGGCTTACTGTAATTTCCATGTGTGTGCAGACGAAGACTGCTTTTTTGGCATTCTTGATAAGATCTGTGCTTTTATTTTTATGCCTCACAAAATTTGCATAGTTTCTGTTCTTCTTTTTTTACACAGAAGGTCTATTTGGAGCAGATTTTCAAGGTAAGACATGAAAAACATTGACGTAGCATGTCTGCCTCCTTTTTTCATCACATGGTTGTTTTCACAGTTAAATCAAAACTTAACATTTGATAAATTATTTTGTCATTATGAAACTAGCAGATGTGCTAGTGTTTTGTTTTCCGCATTAAAATCTTAATGATTTTTATTACACTATGTACTTTTTCACTATAACAGAAGGCCTAAAGGGGACACGGTGGATTTGGGTCATATGTAAGTATCTTAAACGTTAGAAAATGAAGAAGTTAATTTTTGGTTTCTGAGGTGTATACTGACGTGAACTTTAATTCACAGGCCTAAAAACCTAAACTCAAAATCCTGTGCCGACCAGAAACCCTCCAAGGCTCGTTTCCCATCCCCCAAAAGGTACTTGACTTACTCCTGAACCTGAGCAGTTCATACAGTATAGATATATATTGTAGTACAGCAATATCTTATGGCGTTCTTTTTCTTTGTCTTCTTGTTATTGCTGCTGTTGTTAATGGGCCTCAGCCAGCCAAAATCCTGCAATTACCAAGAGGTACTATTAAATCGCTGATTTATTTCCCAAGAATTACATACAGGCGCTATCAACATCTGTGACAATAATGACCTCAATCTCTCACAGGACCTTAATGATGGTGACGATTACATGAACACTGCAGACCTCAACATCTATGGAAACATCTGAAAAACACCAGAAAACTAATCTAATCAGATTCATTATGATCTTTTGTAATAAGAGCATCTGATGACTGCAGTTTTGTCGTACATGACTACTATGATCATCTCAATCAAAATATATTTAATTATGGCTTATAAATTGATCATATTATATATATAGTATATTATAATTTATTATAAATATAATAACTTCTGCATAACAGTAAGTATGCAACTTTGTTCAGCCAGTGTATTCATTTGTTTAGGCATGATGTCATCATTGTTGGGCCTGAAACATAATCCAAATGTCATAGTGAGGTTGAAGTGAATAAATACCAAAGGCAAAAAATGAAGAAAACAAGAAAGAAGACTAGTTTTTCCCATCTAGCTCTCAACAAGAAAGTGAAAAAGTGTATTTACCAAAATGTCAAACAAGTTCTTCTTCTTTAAATCATTTAAATACATCCACATACATATATCCATATGGTGCTGGTGCATTTCATATCTCATTCAGTCATTAACAAAATTAAATAAGAGAATAAATATGGCTTTGTAATGGGAAAAGCTGTACGTATCGAGAATCAAAGACATGATTTACTGTAAATAAGACTTAACCTATCTAGAGAGAGAGAGAGAGAGAGAGAGAGAGAGAGAGAGAGTTGGTCAGTATCCTTTACAGGAAGCAGCATACTCCTTTTGGTATAGGCAAATTGCTCTCCCCAGATTTTAGGGGGAGGTTTCTTAAAATGATGGGTGGTTAGAAACTTTAAAAGGTGGTAAAACAATTCAGAAACATTCCACTCTGAAGGTAAGTCATTCTGATTTAAAGAAATAGCATATCAAAAGCTAAAGAAGCTTTCCTTTTTCTGTATCTTACAATTTCATATTAGTTTAAATGCTGAAATGCTGAGTTTTTGTGATTATCATGGCTTCCTTAAAATGTAGTTGCTGACAGAAAGTATAGCACAGACTTTGGTTTTTGTTAGAAATCTGAGACATTTTTTAAGTACAGGAAACCACTCTTGCATGTTGTGTCATATCCGAAATATATCAACACAAAATAATATTTCTTTAGGCTGAAATGATTTAGCTTGTTACCATGTCTGGAAAACTTTCTGAAATCGAGAATGTTTTTTTGTCGACAAAGTCTACCTTGTCTACCTGCTTTTTTATGCTTTTTTATGCCATTTTATGTCATATTAACAATGACTGGCCTAAATTTAGAACTTTCAAAAATGTAACTGCTTCAGAAATGAGGAATTATCTCAGTCTATTGAGAAAATTGCTTTTTTATTCTAGAAACAATGTAATGTGGTTTGTTTTGAACAGTTTTTAGGTTTTATTTGTATCTATGGCATTACTGTGATGTAGATGTGTTTTTTAACCATAACTTAATAATCTGTATGTATTTTATGTATGCTTTTATGTATGTTGTCTTCAACTCTTTTGCCATTGCTGCCTATTTTTGTCAGTATTCCCTGTTTAACTTAATAAATACATATAAGATTGAATGTGATATTTTATTGCAGCACATGCATAAGATGTTATTGTGATGGTTATATTTATCAGTATACATATATGAAATCACATGAGTTTTAGGCTACTAAGTACAAACATGGACACACGTGTGTGCTCTCTTTCCTTTTTCTCCCATTGTTTTGTTGGGTTCTTTTTTCTTTTCCAAAAATCTGTTCTGGTTAAACAGTTTATATGGTTGCAGAAAATATGGGTGAAACTTTTAAACTGATACTTGACCCAAAAACATCTGCAGACATTCACCCTGTAGAATTGAAAGTGACTTTCTCGAGCTTGAAACAAGACAGGATATATTGGCCTCTGCTGCTTTGATTTTGATCGTTCTTTTGTGAGTCTTTGAATCTGTCCTTTGTGAGTCCCCAAACTTTGGAAATTCAACACTAAATTTCTTGAGTACCCCTTGAACATTGGATCCGTAGGATGAATGAGATTTGTTTTTTTGGAACATTTTAATTTTCTGGAGCAGGGTACTTTTGATGAATTTGAAAAAAATAATCACAGATATATATTCTATTTTATGTTCTTTTCTAATTTTAAATGCATAAAACTAAGGTGTTCACTGTACATATTTTAGGTGTGTGGTACCATTCACAAGATGTCTGGATTTAACCATTTTCTTCTGAGCTTCTGTATTCTAGGTAAATCAATTTTTACTACTCAACTTTTGTTAAACATGTAAAAATTGACCAAATCTTTACATTTTTTGTAATGTGCCTTATGCATATTGGTGCTCTTGCAGGATACATTTTCTGCAGTTCCACGGCTTGGTATGTATATATGCCAAGCAATATCAGAGGATTGAAGGGTTCCTGCCTTTTAATCCCTTGCACCTTCAACTACTATCGTTATCCACCTCGCAGACCAGATCGTGTGGCTTGGTACCAGCATGCGAGCTACTCATATCCTTTAGTTTGTAAAGATTGGGACATGAGGGATGAAATTTATGAATTTAAAGGTAAAACGTGGACACCTAATTCTGGATCTGGGAGAAATTGCGACCTTTTAATCAAGCCAGTGACATGGGCTCACGACGGACAGAAGATTTACCCCTGGGTAGATCCAGACTATATTGGGAAGTCCACCCATGCATTCTGGGATAAAACTGTAACAATTGAAGTATTTGGTAAGTAATCAAGGTGAGCTTAGAAAAAGATACATTTTTAGATGGATGTATATACAATTTCCTTAATAATTCTTCACATTTTCTTTAAGGCACGGCAGAGGCACCTCGTATTACGATCTATGGAGACAGGAAGGTTGGACAGTCTGTGACAGTGCAATGCACCGCTTCCCACACCTGTTCCCAATATCCACCGGATCTGAGTCTCAACATCCCACTGCGAAGCCACAGTCTAACTCATAGCTCGGGGCCTGGTGGCACAACCGAAACCACCTTGACGACCACATTAAACATAGAGAGAGACCACCAAACTGTGCAGTGCTCCGTCCGACACTATGGCGGTCACACTGCAACAGCCACTCAAACCTTAAATGCAGAATGTGCGTGATGCATGTACAAGAATTAAAACATTTTTCTTTTTTGCTGACCTAAAATGTTAACATTTACTATTTCTATCTCAGGCTCCTTTTCAGCATTGACTATCAGCCGTACATCAGATGATTTTCTTGAGGGACAGGCAAGGAAAGTAACCTGCACTGCCTCATACACATGCTCCAAACATATACCAACCCTCACATGGAACTATGGTAGCATGCCAGCCTCCACTGATACCAGCAGCAGTGGAACCACTAGTTGGAGGACTGTCTCCACACTGACATTCACAGCATCAGCTAACGACCATGGACGATCTCTGACATGCTATGCACGATTCACTGGAGGACGGACGCAGGATAAGAGCATCACCCTCCAAGTAAAGAGTGAGTACAAATAATAATCATCTTCCTATATACCAGTATATGTTGCCTTTGTAGCAGTCATATGTCAGAACTGCTCTGCATTTTAGCTGAATCACCAACAAAGTATGCAATAGAACTGAAATGTATTTTGATAAAATATAATTTATTCTTCACATTTTGCCATTTTACCATAAAATCTTTTCACAGTGCTGGTTTGTTTAAAACAATAGTTCCCAGCATGGGGTGTCAAACAAGGATTAAAGGGAAGGTAGAAAATAAATTATAGTTCTGTTACACTTATTTATGACTTTTATCAATTTATATCTTGTGAAATACTGGATTCTTTAACTTCTTACTGCCTCTAAAAATCATTCAAATGAAGCAATTTGAGTGGAAACACGACTCTTTTCTTGAACTGCTTCTAAAAAGCTCTGCGACTTTGCTTCAAATGTTTCCTCTTTTTACAGGAAACATGCTGTCTCGCGGCTGGTCCTTCACCACCCCCCGCAGCATCACAGGCATGAGAGGCTCATGTATCATCATTCCTTGCACATTCACCTACAGTATTTCCCAGCCTGCTGACCTCCGAGTTATATGGTACTTGTTCCAGAGCAATGGGTACTCACCTGTATTTGACGAGCGTCAGAATATTATGAGTAAGTTTAACGGGATAACCAGCTTGATTGGATCTGTGGGGGAGAGGAATTGTAGTCTTAAGATTGAGAGGCTGGAGATGTCACATAACCAGGACAGACTTTACCCATGGGTAGACAAGCACCCTATCACCTCCTACCAAAGCCTGGGTCCCACATTTTATGAAAAAACCTCTCAACTTATTGTTTCAGGTAAGTATCTGGATGCCAATTCAATTCAAATTCCAAGAAAAATAGTTTTCCAAATGACTATTCTTACTTTGATTTTGTAGACCAAGCACAGGAACCACAGGTGAGCATCATAGGTATCCCCAGGGTGGGAGAGAAGAGCACAGTGTCATGTAATGTGCGCCATACATGTATCTCTGCTCCCCCCACCCTAACCATAAGTGGCATACCTGGAGAAGATCTCATTACGGACACTTTGGTAACTGATGGGATTTGGGAAAGGACAGTAGAGAGAACCTGGGCCGTAAAAGAAGAGGACCAGAGTGTGAAGTGTACTGTTAGCTACAGTGGGGGTCAGAGAAAAACAAGTGAGATCACGCTGAATGTTGAATGTAAGTACAACATGAGACCATGTTTTAACTGAAGTCAAATGAAAATAATCCTGTTTAAATGTAAGCCTTCTCAGCTGCTGCACCCACCCTCTGGAACGCCCTCTCCGACCACATCAAACAGTCAAGCACCCAACCATCATTCAAACAGGCCCTCAAAACTCACCTCTTCGAACTTCCTTTTTCCTGTTAACAGACTTTCCCAGTTTTTCCCTCCTTTTCATTGCCCACCTCTCTCTTTTTTGCCTGTGCTTGTCCATGCACCTATGTGTTTCCTTTTCTTTTTGTCTGTCATGTCACCTTGTCTACGTACCTTGTCTGTTTAGTCTGTTTTGTTTTGTCTGTTTGTAACCAAAACTGTAAAGTGTCTTTGAGTGTCTAGAAAAGCGCTTTAAAAAATAAATGTATTATTATCATTATTATTATTATTATTATTATTATTATTATTATTATTATCAAATTCCTGCTCAGGTCCATATGACGACATCACAATGACTGAGCGGCCTGGCGACACAACGGAGGGTGTGGCAAAGAGTGTAATTTGTTCTGTTTCCTACAAATGTAAGAAAAATAAACCAACCATTGTGTGGAACTATGAAGACATGCAGAGCTCATTAAAAACCAAAGAGAACTCCAGCAATACCTTTATCACTGTGTCAAATCTGACCTTTATTGGCTCTCTTGAGGATGACGGTAAATCTTTGACCTGCACTGCTCAGTTTGTTACTGGCGAGACCTCAGACTCTGAAACCCTTCATATAAAAAGTGAGTTCCTACATGTCATACACAGTGGTCAAGACATTGGGAGCTATTCTTATTATACATCACTCTCATATAGGAGTTGTATCAATATTCTCTTATAGCTCTCTAGAGAAAGAATGAAAGAAGATTTTTTTCCCAAAATGTCAAACTTTTGGTCTAATGATGAGATAACATTTGAAGAAGATTTATTTAATAATTGCTTTTTATCATTTTTTTCCCCTCCAGAATATGTGAGAGATCCATATGAAAATGACAGTGGGTGTACTTCTCCATTTTCTCAAAAGTCATCTTGCTGCCAGTGGAGTGATTTCTTCAGTCATCCCATCATGACTTGTTTATATCTTTACAGCGTTCCATGATCAGGCTGCTGACGTCCCTTTCAGATTCAGCGCCCTGACCGGCTCCTGTGTGGTGATTCCCTGCAGCATCCCGTACCAGGAAGATGAGCCTTTCACACGTGGCATCTGGTCCAAAAGAAATAATGATATCATCTACCATAATGGCCAGACCTTTGTGGTTGACCATTTCAAGGGCCGCACCAGAATGTTAGGAGATCTGAATGAGGGAAACTGCTCATTAGAGATTGATGACATCAAACCCTTTGACAATGGGCCATTCTGTTTCCATGCAGAGAGACATGACAAGGAAAGATACAGATTCAACAATAGCTGCGTATTTATTGTTATGAAAGGTCTGGAATTTATTCTTCATTTTATTTAAATGTGCCAAGCTAATGATCTGCTTGCTTTCTAATCAACAAAAGCACTCTGCTTTGTGTTTCACATGCTCAGCGTCCCCAGATAAACCAATGATGACCTCAGTTCCAGCAGAAGTCGATGCTGGCTCAACGATTACTGTCTCGTGCTCTGTGACGCACACATGTCCGTCACATCCTCCAGTGTTCTCATGGAGTGTCCCTCACCTCACCAGCGAGGTCACGCACACCTGGACGCCGCAGGGCATCTGGGAGACGACCTCCACCATCACGTTCATGGCTGCTGGAGGAGACGGGGTCAAAAACCTAACCTGTACTGCTATCTCCTGGGGTGGCAAGCAACGAGCCAGCACAGTCCAGATGACTGTGAAGGGTTAGAGCCACACAATTCATCTGTTCTGTTCATGTCTGGTTATGCAGTTTTATCATACATTGAGTTGTGTATATTACATTTACTCATACATGTAATTGAGCCTTAAATGTTCCTACATCGCCAGGATCAAGCTCTCGGTCAGTAGCCATTGCAGTGTCAACTCTAGTCCTGATTGTAATCATCCTAGCTGCAGTGTTTGGAGTGGTCTTCTATAGGAGGAGGTAAATACATAATACAATAATGGAGATGGGTAATACCAGTGCTATTGGTGCTATTAGTTGTTTATTGTAGAATGTAAAAGTCAACGTGTATTAGTAAAAAAAAAAAAATCTGACCAACAGGAAGCACTCTGACGACCAGCTTAGACCACCACCTCGTCCAGAGAAGAGGTACGTAAACCTAAATGTGTAATGATGACATCATTGATGACAAGTTTTCAGTCAGGAACGCTTATGCCAAGAAAATGACCACTATAAGAAATGGTTACTGTATTCAGTAATAGTAAGAAAAGTCAGATTATAATGTTTGCTTCGTGCACTTGCATGAATGATTGGACGTTACTAATCAGCTGATAGCACCACAGTGCTGCTGTATGAACCAATGATTTAAGCGTGGATAAAAAAGAAGCGTGAAATCATGTTTTTGCCTGAACTATCTGTCATTATAAACATAAATCCTGTATTTCCAACAAAAAGCAAGTAAATCTGTCTCTGCAATTCAAACTTCCACAGGAGATCACTGTGGGATAGATTATCCAGGTAAGCGTTATCAACGTTTCCTCAAGACCAATCTCTTTTGTTGGTCTCATATCATGCACGCTAAAATCACTGATGAGTTGTAATCTGTTTTACTTGAAATCATTTCTATTCATTGAAATGTCCAGGAGAAACCCTGAAGACAGGGAGAGACCTCCAAGACCAGAAAAACGGTATGTCAGCAGACTGCTTGTTTTAAAAACTGGACAAATACAGGAGACCAAGTAAGTAAAGTTATAACACTGTGCTTTTCATACAGGGGGTCCATTTGGAATCGATTCTCCCGGTAAGAACACCCAAAAATAACCATTCACTTTCAATCCCCAGATGAAGTGCCCTATGTTTACATGTCTACCACATTTCTACCCTTTTCAGTAGGGCAAACCTCTTATAGTAATCACTTGTAAGAAATACCATTTTAAAATATTGATTAAAATAAATAAAATGTATCACCCTTGCAGAAACCAAGGCAACTCTGCTAACCTCAGTGTTGGCTATTCGTAAGTGTCTAACAATGTTTTTCTACTACGTATATCAGACAGCTAATAGCAAGCACAGACAAAAACTGATAGTGTGATTCCCTCCTCCTCCAATAGACGCAACACCACCACCGTAAACTGTGACACTCAAATCTCCAAACAACGCTTTCCATCCCCAAAGGAGTGAGTTTTACTAACACAGCTGTTCCTAACTATTTTAAATGATATATGATTGTGTCTCATTTAGTTGTACATTAATTATCCGCTTCCTTTTATATTTCTGTTTGATCTAGTCACCGGAGAGCTCCTCGCTCCGTCAGGCCTGAGGTCAGTAGTGCTGTGGTGATGCAGTAATGCCCAAACCACATGTTAATCAAAGACTTTTTGCCTCTGCTTATCTCCTGTTTCCCAGCTAACCATTCAACCATCCAACCAATCATCCTATCACATATTTTTGAACAATCTTCACCTTTCTACGAAACAATTTTTAAATTATAAAAAAAGGGAAATTATGTCACAGCTGGTGTTGTTATTCCTGTCCCGGTGGCTATTTCCATGTAGATTCTCCTTCACTCAGGTCATGGTATATCTGGAAGTACTAAGCCAAAAACAACTTTATTAACTTTTATTATAGCTTTATGGCGCTTTTCCATTACATGGTACCTGCTCGACTCGCCTCGACTCTACTCGCCTTTTTTGGATTTCCATTATGAAAAAAAGTACCTGGTACCTGCTAACAGGTACTTTTTTTAGTACCTCTTCAGTCGAGGTTCCAAGCGAGCTGAGGCGAGCTGAAAAGGTGACATGAAAGCAACAGACGGGGGTGTCCTGAACAAACCCGCTATTTTTAAACAGTTTAGCCAGCTGTGTTTTTTTTGCTGCCTCCAGCTTCTTCTGAAACAAAATGTGTCTTCTGGCTGTGGCAACAACAACACACCTTCCATGTTCTGTGTGTCTCGTGTTAGGTGACGGCAGTTTACTGCGACGCCGCTTGTTTCAGTTCTGCGGAGGCTCCAGGCAGAGCTTTCACCGTATCCTACGTACACACACACATGCTGGCTCGACGCACACACCAGCTGACAAATGTATACATCAGGCCACATATTACATAGGCTACGGTGAAAGCTCTGCGTGGAGCCTCCACAGAACTGTAAAACAAGCTCAAGTGGCCTGATGTTTATACTTGTGCGCTGGTGTGTGCGTCGAGCCGGCATAACGACCAGCCACGCTGAGGCGGTACTAAAATCTGCAATGGAAAACGGACGCACAGTGTGTCGAGTCGAGTCGAGGCGAGTCGAGCAGGTACCATGTAATGGAAAAACGCCATTAGATTCTTGAAGACATTTTACCTCTCATAAGTGTTTGTTGGATGGTTTATTGTCTGAAACCCCCTCCCCCACACCTTTTCGATATGCCACAATATGGGAGGCAGCATCTTACAGTTTTTGTAACTTTCCTAAACCAAAAATCTGAAAAGCACGCACTTTGGATAAGAGGCAAGAATCTAAAGCAAGTCAGTTAGATTTAGCGCTTTTAGTCCCTAAGTGTAGTTTGTGTCACGGCCTGTCCCACCTCTTCAGCCACATTCCCTACTCCCCAGGCCCCTTCAATGCCATTTTCCAACTATCCACCAGATGTCCTCAGACGTTCTTTCCTTTCCCCATCACCTAACTGCCCCAGCCATCTCCACACCTGTTCCCACTCACTCTGCTGCTCTGCCTGGCTTTCCACGCCCACCTCCTCACCTGCACCTCATTCCCTTCATCAGCCACTCTCTCTTTGTTCCTCGGTCAGTTCATCAATGTTACAATGTGGTTTTCGGTCATCGCTTTCCAGCCTCTGTTGCCTGCCAGCCTGATCAGCTGCCTAATTTGGACTCCTGTCTATCTTTACCCTCCTTTCAACAATAAATCAGAGAAATCATTCTGCTGCCTCGACTGTCTGCATTTGGGTCCATTCTTTGTTGCCATTCTCCCTCACTCTTGTGACGGCTTGTCCAATCCACAGTATAGTTTAAAAAATTGCAGCAATGTACCATGATCAGTGATCAATAAAACAGGTTCTAACTGAAGGAATGTTACCCTCTGCATATGATAAACTAAGGTTCCTTGTTCTTCTTCTCTAATGCATTTCAATGACTAACCCTCCAACCAGTTTTTAGGTCATGGGCCAGAGGGTGGAGGATACTTGCCTCACCAGAAACAAAACTATACAACAGTGTAATTAATTCCAATGTCCTTGTGTATTTGTTTCAGGATTATAATGTGTATGGCAACTGTTGAGTTCTTCAAGACACTTCTCGGAAACATCACATTCTTAGGGACAACATTGCTGGTTTTTTTTACATTCGCACACATACATACATGTTTGCATGTGAAGGGAAGTGATGTTGGTCTTGCATTTAACCTTGCTTCATTTAAAGAATGTATTATCAGCTGCCAATGAACGTATAAACACAATAAATAAATATGCTTATCTCTCATTTTGTCTCAGTTGTTGTGTTTTAAATACAAACTCTCTAAAGACTAGACGAGTCTGCAAATATTGTGGTACAGTCGACGTGAAAACAGGAACGTCTCAGACTTCATGTCTAAAGGAAATATATTTTTACACACTTTCACATTATGAGGGGTGACTCAGGTCTTATAGGGCTTCTTTTTAAACACCATCCTTATTGTGGGTAGTGAGTGTATCATGAGGGCACATGGGTCCACTATTGAAAACAACACATTACATATTGTACATCCAAATAAAACATGAAATAATCATTTTAACAAAGTGATCTGGTGATGGAGAACTTCCCTTTAACATTTGAAAACTTTAAACTAGCCATCCATACAAAATGTGTATCAATATAATATTCAGCTTTTAAATTGTCTTTATATTAAATCTCTTTCCCCAGACACAATTCACAATTGTATTAATTTTTTTTATGCTGCTAAATTCTCTAAAAAGCTCTTGAAGTGTAAAAATAGCCTGTTGTATAAACTTTGTCCACCAGACATTTCCTGCAGGTTATGTATAGTCTGGCACAACAGAAGTACATTGCCAGGATAAAACCTGACTGAGCAATGTCAGGCTTTGGACCGTTCTCAAAATGCCTCGGCAACCTCTGAGCTACCAAGCTACACGCTAAAAATGGCAAGTGTTGACAAAAATCTGAATCATCTATAAGGCAGGCCTGCTTGGTTCTTTCAGTCAATGATTTTAAAGATTTACCAACAATATGTTTTCGGCATTTACAACCTAACAGAGACATGCTGGCATGTTTGACAACTGGTTAGGGACTGTTCATTATTTAATTAAGGGGCCACCAGAGGAGTTTTGTGGACTCCAACCTAAAAAGACTTGACCCTCCCCTCATCAGTAATAATTTTCCTATGACCCTCCAAAATAATTTGAAAAAGAGGCATGACGCTCCCCTTGCATGCAACTTTGCACTTAGCAAAGAAGTACAGATACCACTTGATTTTAGAGTTAACCTCTGCATTCTCATCTTACACATCACACTCCTCTGTTATGGTGTGGTGGCCATTTCAGTAGATTTACTTATTAACATTGTTGTGGAAACACAATAAGCATGGAAACTAAATGCACACTTCGTGCATTACTGCATTACTTCAAATACTAAGTTCCTCCTCTAGTAAACTAGTATTCATATGAAATAAAACGATAAAACATTCAGCAAAGGACGCTGGGATATAACCAATTCAAAACTGGTTGCTATGGACTTGTCACTAGGCTTCGTCATTGTATATTTTAGCACATAGGTAAAGCTGCCGAAGCTGAACATTATATTCCAAAACACATATGTGTTGTCAACGAAGTTCCTTCTCCACACATCAGCACCGCAGTGCTGCAGCTAAATATACCACATATGTTTATTTTTTAAAGTTTTTAAGTTACATTGTAAGAATTTAACAATTCGCCCTTATGAAATCCAATCGCGGCACGGCTGTTTTGGAACTCAATAGACAGACGCTTAAATTCAACTAAAATGTAACAGTGAACAATCAGTGTTGGACCTCCAGTCTGTTGAGATGCCTCTCCAAACTCACCATAAAACGTTAAAACACGTTGAGAAAAAAAGATCCGTATTTTGCCGTAATCCAATGACACGGAAAAAAAGTAATCCACAGCGATCAGTAGATCCACAAAAAGGGTCACGGTGTATCCACTTCGCCGTTTAAACAAAGTGGAATAAACGTATAAAAGTCCAAATCTACACAAAACCCACAATCAATTAGTAAGCTGACATCACATGTATATACATGGCATTTAGGAAACCTTTATTGCAAGGTTGGCATAGCAAGATGTCCAGACTAGCGCAACAGTAACTTTCGTTTTTTGTGTCCTGCTGCTCCCATCGTCAGCCAGGTAATATTTTTTTACTAAAGCAGTATATGAAATCAGATGTATTACCTATCACCATTTAGTTGTTTTGTGTTATTTAAGATATTTATTTAATATCTGGTCATGCCAGATGTAATTATTCCACTCATTTTTTAAACAATGCAATTACCTGTTTGAGCCACCAGAGGGGCAGTGCTCCTCCTGCCCCCCCCAGCAAACTCCGCGTATGCGGTCAGACCCATCCGCTAGGGGCCGAGACTGAGAGCTACATGGATAAATATGCACCAAACAAGCCACTTTGAAATTTTGCTCTTTTCATGAATAAAAAAGTTGGGTGACCCCCCCCCACCCAGACTAAAAAATGTTTTATGACCCTCCCCTCAACAACAAATAAAAAGACATGACCCTCCCCTATTTTCCTCCGGTGGTCCATTCCATAAATACCGAACGGTCCCTTATGGAAAATGTTTGATTTTCAAAGCATGTTCTATCGTCTGCAGTGAGCTAGTGAAGGTAAAGTTAAACCTAGAGACATGCTGTAAAAATGCCATGGTGTTGGTTGTGTTCTCCTTGGTTACGATAATGGATGACCAGCTGAAAACACTGAAGTCAAGGGGGTAGTTGCATCTTATTACGCCAGGTAAGATAAAGACATGGACGATAAAATAACTGCTGGACAGTTCTCCATCGTAGGCTATGCAGTACGGATCAACAGAATTACTCATTGTGTAAATGTTCCACCAAACAATGTTCTTCCTGGGACTATTTTGCTATTTTTTACTATTTTACAATTGTGATTGGTTTAAAGACATGCAAACAAGCCAGAGCATTTTTTTTACTCCCATCCCAGAATGTATGTGTGGTGTTGCCAGACCTTACTCCAGTGCTGACACAGCGCTGTGGAGATAAGTCTGACAATGTGATACTTTACACGACAAATACACAGTTAGAGATGGGGACAGGCTGAACAGTTGAGGGTCATCTAGAATAATGGGGACATACATTAGCAGCTAATAACCATTATTGAAAGGCTATATTATTTTACCAAAACTGTGTTACAGTTAATATTCACCAAAAGGCCAAATTCCTGTTGGCAATAAATTTAAAATATTTTAAATAACATTTTTCAGAATGTTCTGGAATGATCAAATTAATTTGCATAAGTCATCAGTGGGTCAGTCCATCCACAATTTTACATGTGTTTGTCTCATCACTTTAATGTCATTGCAAATGTTTGTCAGATACAGTAACATCTTAATGTTTTGATTTATTCTGTTAAGTCACCTGTTGATATCACAGCTGGGCATTTCTTAGTATCTGTGCCATTTATACAATATGATATTTAGGACCCGTCATCACTCATCATGTATTGTCCTTGTTTGAATTGTTACATGACTATTTTGAAGGGTAAATAGTAAAAAGTATTTTAAGTAATTGTAACACTAAACCAAATGCATATTTCAAGACTGGCTATTGGCTCTGTAACAATCACCTAGTCAATCAATTTCAGAAAAATGCATTTAGGTATATAGATATAGTATTCCAAACATACCTAAACAAAGTTTGTGCTGTTGAATCCAAGCATCTTTGCAGAACAAAAATTCAAGCATGCTCACATTTTTTTCATTAAATAATAAAGTGTTCACATTCTTTGTGGCTCGAGATATTGCGTCTTTCACAAACGGCCATTTGTTGCTAATAGGTTTATGACTGAACGATAGTTACGTTATTGTAACTCCAGATTCTATGAATATAGGCGTAGCCCTCTAAGCCACGCTATTGGGTTTATCCCTTCGCGCATGCGCAGTCGTGAAGATTTTCTTTCCCGCCCTAGCGTGCCGCTCGGGCTTCAACTACGTCCGCAAATACTGTATATAAACAGAGCGGACCCGTAGCTCTGCTCCCAACATAAGCTTTTTCTTCAGCTAATGTAACTGGAGCAGGTGGCCCGGATCTTAGAGGGCTACGCCTATACTCATAGAATCTGGAGTTACAATAACGTAACTATTGTTCTATTTCGTATAGGCTTCGCCCTCTAATTCTCCTCCCACCACCTGTGATTCGCACATTCCCCCCCAGCCAGTGAGGGACGCGTCCGTGTACACTGTCACGACATGTCACCTTGCCCAGGGGAACCCCAGCTGACAAGGTCCGGGGGTTCCCCCCAATATGACAGGTCCGACTGTAGGGAAGGAGGAATGATCAGCATTCGCCACTTGTGACGTATGGGGTTGATACGCAGACGGAGGAACCACCTCTGGATTTTTCTCATGTGGAGAAGCCCCAGGGGGGCCACCCTGTAGCCCGCGGACATCATGCCCAGAAGGCGCATGACGGACAGCGCTGACACCTTTGCGCGTGGTGTGGTGCGCGACAGGAGAGAGAGCAGCGCGTCTTGCCTTGGTGTTGACAGCCTGGCCCTCATAACAATCGAGTTTAGCACTACGCCCAGATAAACTATCGATTGTGTGGGAACCAATGAGCTTTTCTGCCAGTTTATGGCGAAACCCAGTGTCTGCAGGTGATGCAGAACTGCCACAGTGTGCAGCGCCGCCGTTTCCCGAGAGGGAGCCAGGATGAGCAAATCGTCCAGATAAAACAGGACTCTGACGCCTTTTTTCTGCAACGGCTTAAGTGCCGTCTCCATGCACTTGGAAAAAGTGCGGGGGGCCAGTGAGTAACCGAACGGTAGTCGGTTGTACTGAAAATGGGCCCCTTGGAAAAGAAGCGCAGGAATCTCCTGTGTCTGGGAATGATTTGGAAGTGAAAGTATGCGTCTTTCAGATCCACAGATGTAAATCATTCTTAGTGGCGCACACATTCCAACACATGTCTGATGGTCAACATGTGGAATGGGCGCTCCATGACAGTAGCTCCCCTAGCTCTGTCATGGCATCTGGCTCTGCCTGGGATGACACGGTTGTCTCCAATACGCCCGGGAGGGCTCTGTCGAAAGGGCCGGTCACCACCGTGAGAGGCGGGAGCGGTCACCGGGTTATTGTCTTCCTCGTCCCGCTGGCATGGACGGGGGGAGAGGGATGACTGAGCGGCACCGTTCATAGTGAATGAGCGTTCGCTCCCACTGTCTGCATAGTGAGAGAGCGGTGGAGCCCCGCGTGCAGCAGTGGGCTGGTGTGCGCTTGTGTGGGGAACGACTGTCATGTTGTCAGCGCACTGTTCAATGGGAACAGGGGCTGCTTGGCTCTTTAGATGGGTGGGGGTGGCCCTTAAAAGGGCCGTTGTGTTTCCATCTCTCAACTGTATGTGGACAGACGTTTCCCGCGCCCCGACGCCGCTGTTTGTTGGGGGGCTTGGGGGTGGGTTAGACTAGGTGGGGGCCGCCTTCATGGTCCTCCGGCTCCGAGAGGCCTGCCGGTCATGTGGAGCCGGCAGTCGCTGCAGAGGGGGGCCGGGCGGAGGAGCGGAGCTCGAAGCCTGGGAAAACGCAGCCGCAGCAGAGGCTGTGGCGCGCTTCCTTTCATGCCGGTTGTCATGGCGACGGCGCTGCTGTGGAGGAGCCGCCTTCCAAGAGCCGAGCATTCGAAATCGTTCCGCTTGGTGCAAATGGGACGTGGCTGTCTGTAGGCGGGGCCCAAATAGTCCAGCAGGAGCTATGGGGCCGTACAGAAGCTTGCGTCTGATGTCAGTGGGTAGCTGTGTCATGTGGAGCCAGATGTTTCGCTGGCTCCACAGTCTGCCATGACTCTGGACAACACCACCGTGGACGCCGTGGTCAGGGTGAGGATCGCGGTCATAGCTTTGCCAATCTCCGTGACTAGCTCCGGAGGAGGAGCTCCCGGAGTAGGCTAATGGCCATGGCGGAGGCGGCGGAGGCTAGCAAAGCTATTTTGTTCTGTGCCGCGAGACCCTGGGCCGCACACTGCTGTGACCGGTCAGTGACCTGAGCACATACCTGATCCATGGGGCGAAGGAGGCGTAGGCTTCCGGTGGCCGAAAAAAAGTGGCCTTCGGAAGCAGGATGGACGCCAGACTCTGCTCCAGAGGGGGGTCCGAAGGGAAGCCCGCTTCTGTGTCGCCTTGAACCCGGGTAAAGACGGGAGCCTTCAGTTTCCCGGGCTGGGAGAGCGCCTCTTCCACAAACGGCCGAAGCTCCGTGAAGCGCGGCCAGAGTGGGGCCCGTGAGGAGGGCGGCTCCTGAGCTCGTGAACTCGTGCTCGTCGATAAAGCCTTCCTCCGGCGGATCCAGGGTGTTGACGGATTGCCGTCTGTCTGCCCAGCTGCCATCCCCTTCCCTGCTAGCCTGACACTCCAGAAAAGCTTCCGCCCGCTGATAAGCTCTTTAGATGGCAGGCGGATGCAGAACTGGCAGGAGGCATCGGGGGTGAGAGCCTGACACTCCAGAAAGCTTCCGCCCGCCGGTTAAGCTCTTTAGATGGCAGGCGGATGCAGAACTGGCAAGAGGCGTAAGCGGCGCCAAGGCAGGTCTCACAGCGGGGATGGAGGTCCGGCGGCAGGATGCAGCCAGTCCGGCAGGTGGGGCAGAGGTGAACACCGCTGGAAGTCAAGCTTGTCTTCATACTGCTAGCTTGAAGAAAAAGTGGGAGCAGAGCTACGGGTCCGCTCTGTTTATATACAGTATTTGCGGACGTAGTTGAAGCCCGAGCGGCATGCTAGGGCGGGAAAGAAAATCTTCACGACGAAGGGATAAACCCAATAGCGTGGCTTAGAGGGCGAAGCCTATACGAAATAGAATCACAGTGAGGGCCCTTTCTGTATTTATTATGTATTAATGTGTGTAAGGAAACAGGTCTGAAATGCTCAAGCTTTGACATGTAAAAGACTTTAAAGCATCAGGGATGCCTTCAATCAGAGTCTGGCCTGACTCTGATTGACCTCAGACCTGTACACACCTATAGTGACAGAAAACTATTCCATGCATCAACTTCACACATGACCAGAGGTAAAACCAGGAGGTAGCATATTGCAGGCATAGAGGCAAAACGCAGGGCAGGTATACGTCATCATTGCTTCTGGTTTAGTTGCACCTTGAAAGGTCTGCGGCATTGAGGTCATAGTTAAAATCATTTCAACTTTGAGCGTAGCGCTCAGCTGCAATTTCGAGTGTGCCACGCAAAAAAACAAAGAGAACTTCAGCAACACCTTTAACACAATTACAACAAGTTATCTCTTACGTTCTCTATGCCTTTTTTCATTTAAAGCTGATCCTCCAAAACACTGAGTCACCTGTTCAGTCACTCATACCTGCCCCTCCCATGTTCAAAACTCACATGGAGTAGAGGCACAGCAGATGAGGTAATAGAGGTCCACGAGGAAACTGGTTTGGGCTACTGGGAGGCCCAGTCCATCCTGACCATCATTCCTGAGGAGAAGGATGATCACAGTGAGGTCACCTGTACAGCTCAATTTGGACAGATGACATCATCTACAACATTGAAACTCTATGTAAAATGTGAGATCTTTTAACTCTGCTGTTGAATTTTTTTATATCGTAGATGTTGACCTCTTTCCATTTGTGCAATATAAGTGAAGAACGGCCCTTATATACGGCTCTGTCTATTTGCAGGTACAGAAAACTATAACCACATCATCATTCACAATGGCGGTGATTGGTACAGCTGTGATCTTTGCACTCATGGTGAAAAGACACAAGTGAGTAATGCAGGACACTAACATTAACTGATCAACATTACATCAGATAAGTAATAGATTTTTTTGAGCAAAAAATGACTTTCTTGCACGTTTCTATGCTTAAAGGCCGTTTTACAGTCGCCGTAGCCGAGCTGGCGTGGGCGAATGTGACGTCAAAATGACGTAGATCTCGTTGGGCACCACTCTATTTTTTCAGCAGCGCGTGACAAAGCGGAAACAGGAAGCATGAACGAGCTCGAGGACAACCGGATGCCAGGACTCTCAGAGTGACTGCAAGTCTCTCTTGTAAACTTACTCGGTTAAGATGAGTTCTTTTATGGTGAATGAAAGGCTTGATCCGACGAAGTAGCTCACTGAATCAAATCGAAGCATTGACGTCAATGCTGCTGCCAGTTCTGCCGTTGTTTACCTTTTTCTTCTTCTTCTAGTCCGTAGAAATAGCAAAGTTGGTAGCCTTTCCTCATTATCGCCACCTCTGTTCAGGAGAAGACTGCAACTAGTGTCGCGACCACCACGCGCGAGTATAAACAGTTACGGGGCTCCCATGACGTCACACTGGCGCTCGACAGGTCAGCTGCGGCGAGTATACCCCACATTTAACACATTTGTGTACTGTATGTGCTGCTCAATACAATGACTTTGTTTTCTGTCTTCTCAAGGAGACGCATTGCAGAGCTCCAAAGTGGGGTTGGCAGGTAAAAATGATTCGTTCATAGAGCTATACTAATGATCAAATGATTCAATCATTTTCCTTCATTATCATAATATAAGTTTCTGTATTATGTGTCATAATCAGCATGTGGAACCAGCTGTCCAGGCTGTCTCGCAGGTGAGAAAAAAAAGTGGTTCCTACAACATTGTTGTTGTGAACGGGTTCGTATGATATCATACGAAAAGTTATGCATACTAAAACGTATATTATACGAAAACTAGGAGACCTCTGACTGGTCACGTGACATCGACTACAGAGCTCTGTCCTACAGAGCGGCAGTTGCTAGCTGTTTAAGCCGCTACAGAGCTTGGTGCCACCGACTACGGTGCTCCGCATTGTGCTCCAACAGGTCAACGATAGTTGGTGGTGTAGTTACCCCAGAATAGGTGACTGTGCGCTGGGCACAGAGCACCTCGAGCTGCCGGTCATTTCAGCGGGGATTACGGTTAAGTTTAGGCAAGAAAAAGTAAGCGTTATACGGCAACTAAAGTTAAATTTAGGCACCAAAACAACTAGTTAAGTTTAGGAAAATATCATGGTTTGTATTACATTATACATTTGTATTATATTATTATTTGTATAACACTCCCAAGGAACACGCATTTGCTGGGTGTAAGTCTTTTGCTTTCCCCGGGCTTGTAAGTCCTGTATTAGCGCTCACCCATCCTCCCCGACCACCTCCATACACGGCCAGCCGCGTTGTTATACAACAGCAGTCAATGTGGTGCACAGTGCACACAGCAGAAAAAAACATGTAAATCATACGGATTACAGTGCTTAACTTTTCATAGCTTTTCAAACGTATGGTTCATGAGAACAGGCTGGTTATTTAATGTGTTAAACTTTCAGGATTCGCTCTGATGGCCCAGGACCATATCATTCTGATCAAAGGTCTTTATCTTAAATCTTTTAATATCTTTATTTTAAATACTCTATGTCAGTTTAGTGACTAGTTCTGTACTCTCCCCACAGCTTAGTATAGACCGCTGAATGGTTGGGCTTACTGTAATTTCCATGTGTGTGCAGACGAAGAGTGCTTTTTTGGGATTCTTGATAAAAATCTATGCTTTTATTTATATGCCTCACAAAATTTGCATAGTTTCTGTTCTTTGTTTTTTACACAGAAGGTCTTTTTGGAGCAGATTTTCAAGGTAAGACATGAAAAACATTGACGTAGCATGCCTGTCTCCACTGATAAATTTCATAAGTTTTATCATCACATGGTTGTTTTCACAGTTAAATCAAACTTAACTTTTGGTAAAGCATTTTTGTTATAATGAAACAAGTACATCTGTGTTTTGTTTTCCACATTAATATTTTGTATTTATATTACCTTATGTACTTTTTCTCTGTAACAGAAGGCCTAAAGGGGACGAGGTGGATTTGGGTCATATGTAAGTGTCTTAGACGTAGCTAAAAGTAGCTAAATTTTGGACCTCAATCTCTCACAGGACCTTAATGATGGTGACGATTACATGAACACTGCAGACCTCAACATCTATGGAAACATCTGAAAAACACCAGAAAACTAATCTAATCAGATTCATAATGATCTGATCTGTAATAAGAGCATCTGATGACTGCAGTTTTGTTGTATGACTAATATGATCACAATATTATCAATTTATCAACAAGACGGAATTGAATACACCATATTTTGCTTGAGATTATCGTATCAGTAAGTATGCAACTTTGCTCAGCCAGTGTATTCATTTGTTTAGGTATGATGTCAAAATTGTTGGGCCTGAAACATAATCCAAATGACAACAAGAAAGGGAAAAAGTGTCAATGTCAATGTCTTCTTCTTTAAATCATTTAAATACATCAACATATATACACTGCAAGCACAATTATCAGGCAAATGAGTATTCTGATCTTATCATTATATCTATGCACATTTTCCAGCTCCAAATCATATAAACTTGAACACTTATTAGATTTAATCATTCTCGGGTGATTTATTGGTGTAATGAGGGATTGTGTGGTGTGGTGTGGCGAATGTAAAAAATCTTTTATCAAGGCCTGCATAATTATTAGGCAGTCTCAGCCTATGTTTTTAGAATCTTTTTTTTTTTTTTTTACAGGAACCAGTATATTTCTTTTGGTAGGCAAATTGTACCCTCCCCGGTTTCTTAAAATGATGGGTGGTTAGAGACTTTAAAAGGTGGAAAACTCCTCATAACCATTCCACTCTGAAGGTAAGTCATTCTGATTTTTAAGAAATACCATGTAAAAAGCTAAAGAAGCTTTCCTTTGTTCTTCATCTTAAAACTTTATATGAGTTTACATGCTGAAAGGCTGAGTTTTAAATTGATTCATAAAAGAATATAAATGTATCTTTCTCTTGTGATATCATGGCTTCCTTAAAATGTAGTTGCTGACAGAAAGTAGCACAGACTTTGTTTTTTATTAGAAATCTGAAACATTTTTAAGTAACAGGAAACCACTCTTGCATGCTGTGTCATATCCAAAATATATCAACACAAAATAATATTTCTTTAGGCTAAAATGATTTAGCTTGTTACCATGTCTGGAGAGCTTTCTGAAATCGAGAATGTGTTTTTTGTTATGCTTTGTTATGTCATATTAACTCTGACTGGTCTACATTTAGAACTTTTAAAACTTTAACTGCTTCAGAAATGACTTATTAACTCAGTCTATTGAGAAAATAGCTTTTTTATTCTAGAAACAACATAATGTGGTTTGTTTTGAACAGCTTTTAGATTTTTGTTTGTATTCATGACATTTCTGTGATTTAGATTTTGTGGGCTTATTTTTAAACATGTATTAATCTGTTTGTATTTTATGTATGCTTTGTTTAACTCTTATGCTATTGTGGCCTTTTGCCAGTATTTGCTGTTTAACATGGGTGAAGCTTTTAAACTGATACTCCACCCAGTAACATCTGCAAATATTTACCCTGTAGAATTGAAAGTGGCTTTTTGTCCTTTGTGAGTCCCCAAACTTTGGAAATTCAACACTAAATGTCTTGAGTAACCCTTAAAGATTGGACCCATAGGATAAATGAGATTTGTTTTACTGGAACATTTTAATTTTCTGGAGCAGGGTACTTTTGATGAATATGGAAAAAGAATCACAGCTATATATTCTATTTTATGTTATTTTCCAATTTTAAATGCATAAAACTAAGGTGTTCACTGTACATATTTTAGGTGTGTGGTACCATTCACAATATGTATGGATTTAGCCATTTTCTTCTGAGCTTCTGTATTCTAGGTAAATACATTTTTACTACTCAATTTTTGTTAAACATATAAAAACTGGCCAAATCTTTATTTATTTTTTGTCATGTGCTTTATGCATATTGGTGCTTTTGCAGGATACATTTTCTGCAGTTCCACGGCTTGGTATGTATATATGCCAAGCAATATCAGAGGATTGAAGGGTTCCTGCCTTTTAATCCCTTGCACCTTCGACTACTATCGTTATCCACCTCGCAGACCAGATCGTGTGGCTTGGTACCAGCATGCGAGCTACTCATATCCTTTAGTTTGTAAAGATTGGGACATGAGGGATGAAATTTATGAATTTAAAGGTAAAACGTGGACACCTAATTCTGGATCTGGGAGAAATTGCGACCTTTTAATCAAGCCAGTGACATGGGCTCATGACGGACAGAAGATTTACCCCTGGGTAGATCCAGACTATATTGGGAAATCCACCCATGCATTCTGGGATAAAACTGTAACAATTGAAGTAGTTGGTAAGTAATCAAGGTGAGCTTAGAAAAAGATACATTTTTAGATGGATGTATATACAATTTCCTCAATAATTCTTTTTTCTTCGTGCCTTAAAAATTTTCTTTAAGGCAAGGCAGAGGCACCTCGTATTACGATCTATGGAGACAGGAAGGTTGGACAGTCTGTGACAGTGCAATGCACCGCTTCCCACACCTGTTCCCAATATCCACCGGATCTGAGTCTCAACATCCCACTGCGAAGCCACAGTCTAACTCATAGCTCGGGGCCTGGTGGCACAACCGAAACCACCTTGACGACCACATTAAACATAGAGAGAGACCACCAAACTGTGCAGTGCTCCGTCCGACACTATGGCGGTCACACTGCAACAGCCACTCAAACCTTAAATGCAGAATGTGCGTGATGCATGTACAAGAATTAAAACATTTTTCTTTTTTGCTGACCTAAAATGTTAACATTTATTATTTCTATCTCAGGCTCCTTTTCAGCATTGACTATCAGCCGTACATCAGATGATTTTCTTGAGGGACAGGCAAGGAAAATAACCTGCACTGCCTCATACACATGCTCCAAACATATACCAACCCTCACATGGAACTATGGGAGCATGCCAGCCTCCACTGATACCAGCAACAGTGGAACCACTAGTTGGAGGACTATCTCCACACTGACATTCACAGCATCAGCTAACGACCATGGACGATCTCTGACATGCTATGCACGATTCACTGGAGGACGGACGCAGGATAAGAGCATCACCCTCCAAGTAAAGAGTGAGTAGAAATAATAATCATCTTCCTATATACCAATATATGTTGCCTTTGTAGCAGTCATATGTCAGAACTGCTCTGCATTTTAGCTGAATCACCAACAAAGTATGCAATAGAACTGAAATGTATTTTGATAAAATGTAATTTATTCTTTTTTTTTTGCCATTTTACCATAAAATCATTTCACAGTGCTGGCTTGTTTAAACCAATAGCTCCCAGCATGGAGTGTCAAACAATGGCTAAAGGGAAGGTAGAAAATAAACTATAGTTATGTTATTTATGACTTTTATCAATTTATATCTTGTGAAATACTGGATTCTTTAACTTCTTACTGCCTCTAAAAATCATTCAAATGAAGCAATTTGAGTGGAAACACGACTCTTTTCTTGAACTGCTTCTAAAAAGCTCTGCGACTTTGCTTCAAATGTTTCCTCTTTTTACAGGAAACATGCTGTCTCGCGGCTGGTCCTTCACCACCCCCCGCAGCATCACAGGCATGAGAGGCTCATGTATCATCATTCCTTGCACATTCAACTACAGTATTTCCCAGCCTGCTGACCTCCGAGTTATATGGTACTTGTTCCAGAGCAATGGGTACTCACCTGTATTTGACGAGCGTCAGAATATTATGAGTAAGTTTAACGGGATAACCAGCTTGATTGGATCTCTGGGGGAGAGGAATTGTAGTCTTAAGATTGAGAGGCTGGAGATGTCACATAACCAGGACAGACTTTACCCATGGGTAGACAAGCACCCTATCACCTCCTACCAAAGCCTGGATCCCACATTTTATGAAAAAACCTCTCAACTTATTGTTTCAGGTAAGTATCTGGATGCCAATTCAATTCAAATTCCAAGAAAAATTGTTCTCTAAATGACTATTCTTACTTTGATTTTGTAGACCAAGCACAGGAACCACAGGTGAGCATCATAGGTATCCCCAGGGTGGGAGAGAAGAGCACAGTGTCATGTAATGTGCGCCATACATGTATCTCTGCTCCCCCCACCCTGAACATAAGTGGCATACCTGGAGAAGATCTCATTACGGACACTTTGGTAACTGATGGGATTTGGGAAAGGACAGTAGAGAGAACTTGGTCCGTAAAAGAAGAGGACCAGAGTGTGAGGTGTACTGTTAGCTACAGTGGGGGTCAGAGAAAAACAAGTGAGATCAAGCTGAATGTTGAATGTAAGTACAATATGAGACCATGTTTTAACTGAAGTCAAATGAAAATGATCCTGTTTAGAAAATAAGCCTCACTATCACATTTTTGCTCAGGTCCATATGACAACATCACAATGACTGAGCGGCCTGGCGACACAACGGAGGGTGTGGCAAAGAGTGTAATTTGTTCTGTTTCCTACAAATGTAAGAAAAATAAACCAACCATTGTGTGGAACTATGAAGACATGCAGAGCTCATTAAAAACCAAAGAGAACTCCAGCAATACCTTTATCACTGTGTCAAATCTGACCTTTATTGGCTCTCTTGAGGATGACGGTAAATCTTTGACCTGCACTGCTCAGTTTGTTACTGGCGAGACCTCAGACTCTGAAACCCTTCATATAAAAAGTGAGTTCCTACATGTCATACACAGTGGTCAAGACATTGGGAGCTATTCTTATTATACATCACTCTCATATAGGAGTTGTATCAATATTCTCTTATAGCTCTCTAGAGAAAGCTTGAAAGCAAAGAAGAATATTTCCCAAAATGTCAAACTTTTGTTCTAATGATGAGATAACATTTGAAGAAGATTTAATTAATAATTGCTTGCTATCATTTTTTTCCCCTCCAGAATATGTGAGAGATCCATATGAAAATGACAGTGGGTGTACTTCTCCATTTTCTCAAAAGTCATCTTGCTGCCAGTGGAGTGATTTCTTCAGTCATCCCATCATGACTTGTTTATATCTTTACAGCGTTCCATGATCAGGCTGCTGACGTCCCTTTCAGATTCAGCGCCCTGACCGGCTCCTGTGTGGTGATTCCCTGCAGCATCCCGTACCAGGAAGATGAGCCTTTCACACGTGGCGTCTGGTCCAAAAGAAATAATGATATCATCTACCATAATGGCCAGACCTTTGTGGTTGACCATTTCAGGGGCCACACCAGTATATTAGGAGATCTGAATGAGGGAAACTGCTCATTAGAGATTGATGACATCAAACCCTTTGACAATGGGCCATTCTGTTTCCATGCAGAGAGACATGACAAGGAAAGATACAGATTCAACAATAGCTGCGTATTTATTGTTATGAAAGGTCTGGAATTTATTCTTCATTTTATTTAATGTGCCAAGCTAATGATCTGCTTGCTTTCTAATCAACAAAAGCACTCTGCTTTGTGTTTCACATGCTCAGCGTCCCCAGATAAACCAATGATGACCTCAGTTCCAGCAGAAGTTGATGCTGGCTCAACGATTACTGTCTCGTGTTCTGTGACGCACACATGTCCGTCACATCCTCCAGTGTTCTCATGGAGTGTCCCTCACCTCACCAGCGAGGTCACGCACACCTGGACGCCGCAGGGCATCTGGGAGACGACCTCCACCATCACGTTCATGGCTGCTGGAGGAGACGGGGTCAAAAACCTAACCTGTACTGCCATCTCCTGGGGTGGCAAGCAACGAGCCAGCACAGTCCAGATGACTGTGAAGGGTTAGAGCTACACAATTCATATCTTCTCTTCATTTCTGGTTATACAGTTCTATCATACATTGAGTAATGTATATTTATTAATACATTTAAATGAGCCTAAACTGTTCCAACATCGCCAGGATGAAGCTCTCTCCTAGCAGCCAGGCAGTGTTAGGTCTAGTCCTGTTTGTAATCACAACTGCAGTGTTTAGAGTAGTTGCATTTAAATTTGCTTCATTTAAAGAAGAATATCCCTGATGAAAAATTATATTCTTTTACTTTGTTATTATACACCTTACCCACAGGTCCCGAATTGCACACACATGCAAACACAGCCTATACACATGCATTATGCATTAAATGGAAAGTTGCTAAGTTGTTAAATAAACACAATAAATATGCTTTTCTCTCATTTTGTCTCAGATGTTTGGGTTGTGCATTTAAAATCCAAAGTGATTTGATTATTTCTCACATGATTTCCTCCCTCTCTGCCATCTTTCCTCAGTGTCTCCTCAGAGCCACACAATTCATATCTTCTCTTCATTTCTGGTTATACAGTTCTATCATACATTGAGTAATGTATATTTATTAATACATTTAGTTGAGCCTCAAATGTTCCAACATCGCCAGGATGAAGCTCTCTCCTAGCAGCCAGGCAGTGTTAGGTCTAGTCCTGTTTGTAATCACAATTGCAGTGTTTAGAGTAGTTGCATTTAAATTTGCTTAATTTAAAGAAGAATAAGATGTACTTGATTTTCATTTTACCTGATGAAAAATGATATTAATTAAGTATTAAGCATTAAATGTAAAGTTGCCCAGTTGGTGGTTTGGTGCCTTGCTCGAGGGCACCTCTGCAGTGCCCAGTAGGTGAACTGGCACCTATCCAACTACCAGTGCACACTCCATACTTGGTGTACGGGGATTAAAACCAACAACCCTCCAGTTCCCAAGCCATGTTCACACAGACTGAGCCACTGCTGCCCATATAGAATGTATTTTAGCTGTCGATTATCTGAATGAACCTGTTAATTAAACACAATAAATATGCTTTTCTCTCATTTTGTCTCAGGGTTGTGCATTTAAATTCCAAAATGATTTGATTATTTCTCACATGATTTCCTCCCTCTGTTTTATTTAATTTAGGCCCTAAGAACACACTTGCTAACAGGCAAAATTCCTGCCTGCACTAAACTAAAAAATATTTAAAATCCTTTTTATTTTTTTTATACATACTGTATATATCCATAAATCCCATAAACATGGACACTTACATTCCATTATACATTCCCACAAGTCTCAGCACCCCAAGACAGGGCAACATTTCCCAAATATCGACATCACTGTCTCACATTGATTGACATTTCCACATAACCCCCTAAACAGCACCTCCTAGAATAACCTGAGCTTAATTTAAAATAATTTTTAACAAAAATAATAAAATTGGCCGCCGACGGGCATTTGTAGTTTAAAACTAAATCACATTGAGGGCCCTTTTAGTATTTATTATATTTGAATGTGTGTTAGGAAACTTAGAGCATTTAGAGCACTCAAAGAAAACTGAATCTCAACAGCATTAGGATATTTATTTATTCAGCTTATATTAGTAACATCAAAATATTCTTTATCATCAGGATAATAATATGAAGGTAAATATGGTGCAAAAAGGGAGAGCTTGTAGAATACAATGTGAGAACTGGCAGAACAAAAAATCTGAACTTGTATGTTAAAATTTGCACTTGTAAAAATTTAATTTGCACTTGTAAAAATAAAATTTGCACTTGTAAAAAATATTCACACACATGTGATCTGAATTTGAAGTCATACAAAGAAAAAAAACATGAGAGCTTGTAAAAAAAATCTGAACTTGTAATTTGAAATTTACACTTGTAGAAAATGTTCACACACCTGTATTCTGAATGTGAAGTTACAGAAAAAATATTCACAAATGTGTAGATTGATATTTACATGAACACAATGACAGCTGCAAACTTATAATGCAACATTTACTCGTATACTTTTTTTTTTACTCTGGTTCATTTTCCATCACAACCACAACTCAGTGATTACAACCTCTCGAATCTGTCACTGCAACTTCACATATGTGCTCTCTCGCATCACAAAGTGGCGAATCTGCGCGCCTCGACTTTCACAACACTCTCTTGACGATACATTTGGTGCAAAACTAATTTGTACCTGTGGACTTAGGCTGTGGAGCCCTGAGCTAACAGAACGGGAAAAGCAGGGTTTCTATCGCCAGATGAGGGACAACTCTGTCTGGCTTATTTATGTAGCATGGAAACTTGGTGGAATAGCATGCTAGCGTTAGCTAACTAGCAGCCAGCCCGCTTCTAAATAAATACCTTTTAATTGTCTAAACACTTTTTAACAATCAAACTAAAACACTGGCGGTGAGCTCCACGGCCTGCAGCCGCAGACGGACTGTCATCAGTGGGTAACAGGTGCCAAGTTTCGCATCCCTGCCGAGAATTGCATCCACTAGGGAAAATAATGATTTTATAAGGCAAAGTACTGTTTAAAAACTAGGCAATAGTAAATCTCTTTGTCATGTTCATCAATAATGATTAGGATTTTAGAAGGTTTAGAGAGACATCAATGTTTTATCAGACTCTGTAGTAGCATTTCCTTGCTACCTAGATGCAATTTTCGGCAGCAATGAATTCTGCAGAAATGATTGTTTCTGCCCGAGCGGGTGCAATGCTTAGCAGGGATGCACAACATCAGCAAAGCAAGCTCTGGTCATGGCCGGGGGATGGGCCGCTGCTACCGGATGTGGGGCTCTCCGTGTCCCGCTGGAGCTCCGACTGCAGGTCGAGGTCGGCAGCGAAGCTTTCTGGCAAAAGCAGTGTTGCTACGCTGGTCGATCCCCATTGATGACAGTCCGTCTGCAGCTGCAGGCCCTGGAGCTCACCGCCAGTGTTTTAGTTTGACTGTTAAAAAGTGTTTAGACAATTAAAAGGTATTTATTTAGAAGCGGGCTGGCTGCTAGTTAGCTAACGCTAGCATGCTATTCCACCAAGTTTCCATGCTACATAAATAAGCCGGACAGAGTTGTCCCTCATCTGGCGATAGAAACCCTGCTTTTCCCATAGACTGTATATAAGAAAGCTTTTCCCATTCTGTTACCTCAGAGCTCCACAGCCTAAGTCCACAGGTACAAATTAGTTTTGCACCAAATGTATCGTCAAGAGTGTTGTGAAAGTCGAGGCGCGCAGATTCACCACTTTGTGATGCGAGAGAGCACATATGTGAAGTTGCAGTGACAGATTCGAGAGGTTGTAATCACTGAGTTGTGGTTGTGATGGAAAATGAACCAGAGTAAAAAAAAAAGTATACGAGAAAATGTTGCATTATAAGTTTGCAGCTGTCATGTGTTCATGTAAATATCAATTTACACATTTGTGAATATTTTTTCTGTAACTTCACATTCAGAATACAGGTGTGTGAACATTTTCTACAAGTGCAAATTTCAACTTACAAGTTCAGATTTTTTTTACAAGCTCTCATGTTTTTTTTCTTTGTATGACTTCAAATTCAGATTACATGTGTGTGAATATTTTTTACAAGTGCAAATCAAATTTTTACAAGTGCAAATTTTAACATACAAGTTCAGATTTTTTGTTCTGCAAGTTCTCACATTGTATTCTACAAGCTCTCCCTTTTTGCACCATATTTACCTTCATATAATAACACCCAGAACAAAAACTGTGCATCAACATTATTAGAATTTATTTTTTTACTTGTTCTAATTAAGAATAAAATAACAGGATAAGCTGTACATCACTCTATGCAAAACACTTATAGAAAACATGCAAAAAAACATTTAAAAAAAGCTGCCTAGAAACTGTATGAGGCTGGAGAAAAAGTTGAAATCTCTACTAAATTGTATTTTTACACTTTACTAAACTTTCTCATTCATTGGTTGAAAGGATGGGGACCGGGGTGTGAGCAGCAGTATGAGGCCATGCAAAGATGAGAGAAAAGCTGAGTGGTGATGCTGTCGTAGGGCTGGATGATTAATCGAAAAATAATCGTAACCAAAATTCAGAGCCTATAACCGACGTAATTTTACCAAGTCGGTTATTTCGGTCTTTTAATCCTATTAATATTTCCGCGGCCACCCACTGTGTGTTAATGTACTTTCCCCTTAAAACATATTACGGCCGCTGCGTGTGTAGTCACGTGACTCCGCCCTGTCCAGTCTGCGATACAGGGTATGAAGTTAACTTTTTTGACCACCAGCCATTGTGGCAGGTGGATTTTTAAATCCACCTGCCACAGGGACTTTTTACCAGCCAGTTTTTTTTGTGTCATAAAGGTGAAAAACAGGAATTGCTGTGTCTCTATGATCCTATCCTGTCCTATTGATGGTAGCCTACTCGTGGACATTGCGCCATCATCACGTGCTGTAGTAGGGGGGCCCGCCTTGATAATCCTGCATAGGGGCCAGGTGTTGGCTCGTTACGCCACTGCATATAAGAGATGAGATGACTGACAAAATCAGGAGTAGCCTACGCGCACCACAACAACAACAAAACACTGGTGAATGCGCACCATAACACAATAATTTTTTTTGTATAGTTCTTAAAAATAAAAAAAGGAATAAAAAGGAAACTTGTTTTGGGGAGAATAATAATTATTACTATTAATTCATTACTCTGGGCTGAGATTTCACGGGCCCCTGATTGGACCAGGCCCGTAAGCAACCGCGTACCCTGCTTACCGATAGGTGTCTGAATCACTCAATTCTCATTGGCTACCCGCCAACGTGGCAGGTAGATTGACAGTTTCACCCGCCAATCACAAAAGTTACCCGCATTTGGCGGGTGGGCGGGTGCCAATTTCATGCCCTGCTGCGAGATATATATATATATATATATTATCATTTCAAGTGGTCCTGTGCTTTAATTTGAAGAGGTCTATCATGAGTTTTTGTCTGCCAATGCAGATAGAAAAGCTACAATTCTCGTTAAGAACGTTTGCATGGTGTGCAACGTTCATATAGGCCACTAATGCAATCATACAGTAAAGCATGCCTACGTCTTTTATTGTTGTAGTCAGTTATCAACAGTTTGTCTACCACTCAGTTTTTGGCTCAGTTTTATCAAGGGGCAAAGTGTTTTAAGGGGAGTTGTGCTTACTGCAGGTTGTACCCTCACTCCCTCATCTCTGTCTCTCTCCTCCTGAGTCTCCTCCTCACTGTGCATGCCACTGCCGCCGACACCGACAACACCACCACTATCATCTGCTCATTTGAGCCGCTTGGGTAACTTTGTTTCATTTTCGCGTTTAGACCATTGCCATAAAAGAAAGGTTTAGACTCGTCTTGCTCCGTCTCTGTGTACTCCCAGTTCTCCTGTCACTGTGTGTTTATCTTTCGCGCCGGGCCCGCACCGCTACGGACTAGTCCATTTCATTGTGAAAGTAGGGGGTGCCAGCAGGGCGCCTGCAGCTGCAGAGGGGGGCGCCGATTTGCCAATTCCCCACAAAGCGAAACAATAGATAACAGAAAACCGCTTTGCGGCGCAGAGGACATTTTTTTTTTTTTTTTTTTTTTTAAAAGTTCTCGTGCCGCCCCCCATGTGATATGTTTTACGTATGTTTTATGTAAAACCGCCACTGGTTTAGAGTGTTGTTGGACTTTTGTCCATCACAGTAGAAGCACATCTTACCGTTCGGATTGGATTTGCTGGGTTCTGTAACATAACATTTGTTTATATGTTTGGGGATGTAGAGGGGGATTGAGGGGTGACTGTGCTTCTTCAGTGTCTTTTTTTACAGCTTTTCATGTCCAACACACAAATGGACACTCACTGCTGAACAGCTTTCAAATGAACATATTTTAAGATGAAAGACGATTTAAACTATGTAAAAAAGATTAACTCAAAACAGGAACACACATATGCACAAAGTGATGGCGGCGGGCAAAACGGGCGCGTTAGCAGCAGTTTTCTTTTATGCACTTCTTACAAACTTTTATGGTTCTTGGGGATCGTTAAACCCCCATTTTAAACTGGAATGCTGCTTTCATGATAATCCATGTGAACTAAACCTGTTGATCCAACAAAGAAATCTGGAGGGTGCAAAAAAACACTTTGGACTTGGTAGAAGTGTCCTGCTCAACACCTTTATCTGGCCAGGCATGGCAAACCGGTCTACAGATAAAAGGTATCTCATCCGGGCAGATCGTCAACGAGGGGACCTACTTCTAATTATATTTAACCTGCTATTAACGGGTGATATTCATCAATGCCCAGGCCCTTTGTCTAGCTCCACAGTTAAAACAGAAACTCATGCGGTGTCACGGTTTAAACTGAATTGAACCCAAATGCAGACCATAACACCGAGCCAGAGAAGGTTTAACAGGTTTATTATGAAGTTAAATTGTTCAGGTTTCCAACAATAGGGGAAGAGCAGGTCCAGGTCTACAGAGAGGGAAACAGTTCCAGAGTTCTGAGCAGGAGTGGTACCGTACTGTCCTAGTGTCTGTGGTGAATCCAAATGTGACGTCCAGTAGTGGAAAGCAGGATGGTGGTGGCAGGAGTGAAGCGGAGGCAGGAGTCGGGTTCCGATAGTCTGTAGCACAGGAGAAAATATAAGTTGAACAGGCCAAAAACACGAAAGGCAAAACAAGCAGGTTGAGTCAGCAGCGAGACTAACATGGTAATCTTGACTATGATCTGACGATGAGTGGCAAGGTTGACCGGGTATTTAAGGCTGAGGTGATTATGGTGAATGAGCTGCAGCTGGAACCCTGACTCCCGCACACCAGACTTCACTCCTGCAATTAAGAACAGACAGAGGGGAGGGGAAGAGCAGAGAGAGAGCTACCTAGCAGCAGTAGGCCTAACATGCGGTCTCCAAACACATGATGGCGAGTGAGCATTCTGTCCTACAGTTACAAACAAACATCAGCTATACTGAGATTTTAGAATCGGATTACCCACCTAAGGTAGCTGCGTGCTTTCCGAGCGCCATATGGACCGCGTCGGCCTCGGTTGCTGGCTGGACGGGACCTGGGGGTCTGGATGGCGAGGTGGATGGTGCAGCGGGATGCATCGGGGAGCCGCTGACACCTTGCAGCGGCCCTACAGAGTGGCGAACTCCAGAGGCTACCGCGATGCTAACCATGGGAAGGCCCAGGGGCGATTCTAGGGTCAGAGCTTTAGGGGTGCTGAGCACCCAATGAGCCCCACTGCCAACAAAAATATGTCTATTGAAAAATAACTATAATTTTAACATTGGTTCAACTAACTCCAACATCCAGATTGTTTTTCTTTTTTTGAGACCTTTTCATAGCACCAGCTTAATTGTGAGAGTTCACACAGACAGCCCCCTGTAACAAACACAAAACCTTCTTCACTCAGCTGGTTTTCCTGACCGTTAACTCCATGTGCCGAGAGAGAGAGAGAGAGAGAGAGAGAGAGAGAGAGAGAGAGAGAGAGAGAGAGAGAGAGAGAGAGATGCTATGAGTTCAGGAGTTAAGCCTGGTTCAGGTTAAATCCTCTGTGTGTGAGGAATGAATAAATACAGCAAAAGAAAAACATTAAACTTTCTTTTATTGTCTAGTTTGATAGTCAGCCACAACTGAAAAATAACAGATATAAATCTAGGAATGAATAACAATTCATTTAAAAAGCCACAGTGAGTGTTTTCACACATAGGCCTACTGGTAGTATACAGTGATATGTTTGTTTTTTCACTCTGGTCCAAACGCCAGGGCCAGAGTGATAGAGAAAGACTATGGCTCTGGCCAGGGCTTCATGTTTCCATGACGACTGACCAGAAAAGACGCACGTGATGTGCGTTGCTATGGTACTGATAAACAAACCTGCTAATGCTAATTGGTTAGCTAGCAACAGACACCGAACTATTGACATTATACCGCTATATCACATTTAACCGACGTGACATGTCAACGTCCTGGGCAACTTTTCTCCACGCAGCAGCCTTTCTGTTTATATCTGTATAAGAGAGGTCATAGAGAATCGTACATTCAGACACTTATCACTCGTTCTAGTCTCTCTGCCTTTTCAACGGTGTAGTACAACGTCCGCTGGGGGCGTATTGCGTATTACGGAGCGGATTTCAACTGCCAGTGTGAAGGCGGCGTTATTATAGGTGTACACGTGATTCAGGTACTCACCGATATGGTTTGTGAGACACAGCTTTGGAGCAACTTAGTTGATTCACAACACTACATAACGGGTTCTCACTCTGCGTGTGTTTCGCGCTGGATGACGGTCGTGCTGAGCGGTGCAGGTACAGAGGAGAAGTAGAAGAAGAGAAGAGGATGATACCATTTGCTAAGCGGGGATGTTTTCATTTTCATCCTTAACACATACATTTTAAACCACAAACTACGGAGTATGTTTTGGACATTATTTAACCTTGTCAAAGACGAACAAAAATGTTAGAATAACAACATTTCTTACTCCAAGTTTTAGGGGTGCTGAGCTCCTTTTTAGGGGTGCTTCAGCACCCCTAAAAAGGGGCTAGCCTCGCCCTTGAGAAGGCCTACAGCGAGGCAAGCTCCCGAGGCTGCCGCGGTGCCGGCTGCGTGGACGCGTTCTCGGGGTCATCCGCTGTGAATGTTTCACGGACCGCTGAATCCAACTTTACAGGCTCTATTCATCCCAAGCGACAACTCAACTCCCGTGGGTGGTCAGGTAACTGTTGGCCAACTAAAAACAATCCCAGAGTTTTAAATGGCTGTTCAAATATAACTCCAAGTGTCCTTAGCGACAGTAGCATAACTCAATCTAGTAATCAGCTACGAAAAGCCACAGGACTAAATCCAGCAATTAAGAAACTACGAAGATTGAACTTCTTTCAAACTGTTAACAGTGCTAAAATACTGTGGGATCCTGTTGCTAAACCTAAAGGTCTGCTTGGAGGGCACTTGAATATTCGCAGTATTGTCCCAAAAAGTGAACAAATTAAACATTTTCTTGCAGATTCTAACCTAGATTTCCTTTGTTTGTCGGAGACATGGCTTCATAAAAACTCCCCATCTTCCGCCCTGTCTATCCACGGCTATAATGCCTTTAGAAAAGATAGAGTAGGGGGACGAGGTGGAGGTTTGTTGTTTTATATTAAAGATCAAATATCATGTAAAGAGATTCATTACTCGGCTGAGAATGACATAGAATGTATTTGTTTAGACGTAACACTGTCACCGCAAATGTGTTTTATTCTCATTGGTGTATATAGACCACCCTCTGCAAAATCTGTTTTCTTTGAAAAATTAAATGCTATACTAAGAGAATGCAGCTCAGATAAGGAAGTAATTATAATGGGTGATTTTAACATAAACTGGGATGATAAGTCAGTTAAAAAGGCACTGGAAAAAATCACAAATAAATTTGATCTCAGACAGTTAGTGAAGGGTCCAACCAGGATAACCCCATTATCCAGAACACAAATTGATTTAATTTTCAGTAATAAACCAGATAGAGTAATTAAATCATTCAACATGATCACAGGTTTATCAGATCATAACCTAATCCTCTTAGTTAGAAAACTCACAAAAAAGCGGGCCTATATGTCATCTAACGCAAAGTGCAGCCAATTTAGAATACCAAAAAGTGAATTATGTAATTATGAAAACGCAATTAAGAACATTAATTGAAATTAACTACTGTCTGGCTCAAATGTTGATGATGATACCCATGTGTTTTTATCTACAATTCAAAATATAACAGAACAATTTATCAAGAAAAGTAAAATCAAAGGTGACGGTAAATGTACTCTGCCCTGGATAAATGGTGATATACGGAAACTAATGAAGAAGAGAGACCTTGCTCTGCGAACATCTCTTAAGACAAAATTATTGAATGATAGACATATCTTCACTTCACTTAGAAATAAGGTAACAAAGGACATCCGAGCGGCTAAAGCTAATTTCTTTGTAAGTCTGATAGGGGAAGCAAAGGGAAATCCCAAACAAATCTGGGATAATTTAAAAAAATTAACTGGAAAGCTGCCTAATGACATAACAAAACAGATAGAAATTAACGACAACGGCTGCCTGGTAAAAGGAGCTGTAGAAACTGCAACTCTCCTTAACTCTTACTTTGTGAACTCTGTTAAGGAAATAGTAAACTGTATTTATCCTGCACTCCAAGATTTACCATCTATAGATGTCTTTCAACCGGTCTCTCAACCGGTCTTTTCTCTAACAGATGTCTCTGAATCTGTAGTAAAAAAAATTCTGAACTCTCTTAAAAATTCCAAAACAAAGGATGTTTTTGGACTGGATGCCATGTTTATAAAAAGTCATACAGATACCTTAATTAAGCCAATAACAAAGTTAATAAATGCTTCGATTACAGAAGGGAAATTTCCGAAAGATTGGAAGTCAGCCATAGTTGTCCCAGTCTATAAAACAGGGGACCCAACTGATGTGAGCAACTACAGGCCTATTAGTATCTTACCAGTTGTCTCAAAAATTGCAGAGAAATGTGTTGTTGAACAAATGACCACTCATCTCAACACCAGCCCTTACACACTGCATCCTATGCAATTTGGTTTTAGAGTAAATCATTCCACTGAGACGGCAAATTGCTTCCTCTTGGAAAACATTAAACTTAAATTAGATAAAGGAGGTGTTGTTGGGGCTATATTCCTGGATTTTAAAAAGGCATTTGATACTGTGAATCATCAAATACTTATCTCTAGACTAGCCAATTTTAATTTCTCATCTAATGTGTTGAACTGGATGAAGTCCTATCTTGCAGATAGGTTTCAGTGTGTAAGAGTGGGTAATGAAACATCACCCTTTATGATCAATGAGATGGGTGTGCCCCAAGGTTCTATCTTAGGACCTTTGTTGTTTAGCTTATACGTAAATGACTTACCATCAGTTTGTACAGGGTGTGAAGCTCAGATGTATGCAGATGATACTATAATATATGTCTATGCAAAAACTAAAAAAGAAGTAATTCGTAAACTTAATTTAGCAATGGAAAATGTAACTACATGGCTTCAAGATTCTCACCTGTGTCTAAATGCTAAGAAAACTGTTTGTATGTTTTTTTTCTAAGACACACTCTACTGCAGATTGTGACCACAAAATCTATGTGTCTGGGGAGAATATTAAAGTTGTCTCTCATGTCAAATATCTTGGTATCATCCTTGACTCCAACTTGTCTTTCAAAAAACAAGTGAAAAAAGTAATCCGAATAACTAAATACAATATAGCCAATTTTAGATATATAAGAAGCTGCCTAACAACTTCAGCAGCAAAATTATATTTGGATTCAATGATTTTCCCTCATCTACTATATTGTATGACAAGCTGGACGCAAGCAAAAGATACAACCCTTAAGCCTGTTCTTTCTTTGTATAAACAGGCCCTCAAAGTGTTAGATAGAAAACACAATACTTATCATTATTGTAAAATTCTTAACAAACATGGCATCCTTAGTTGGGAAAATCTAATTAAATACAATGACATCTGCCTAATGTTTAAAATCCTGAATGGCAAAGCTCCTCCACCGCTCAATAATTTTATAAAACAAAAAAATTCTAACAATAGAACTACTCGGTCTGTTCTGAGAGGGGACTGTGTAACCCATTACAGGTCTAGCTCCTTCAGTCAATCGTGTTTTTCTGTTAGAGCCTCTAATAGATGGAACACTTTACCAAATGAAATAAGAAACTGCACCACCTACCATCATTTCACACGAAGTCTCAAGGCCTGGCTCTTGAGTAGTCAGAGTTGTGAACATTTTTAAACCAGTATCTTTTATATCATTGTTGTTATTACTGATAAACTGCTGCTAACATGTTTGATGTGTTGATATCTTGCCTGGTATCAAGTTTAACTCGCCCTGTATTTTTTCTTGAGGATGTATGAAAAATTAAATTGTATTTTAAATATTTCACCATCTTAACAATCAGTGTAATATTAACGCATACCTAACGACTGATTTAGCCTAGTATCATCATTTTATTACTGCTGCTACAGCTTTACATGGTTGAGCAGTGTTAGGAGATGGTTTAGGTCAATGTAACTATGTATTCTGATGTTTGTATTGGTTTCCTATGCTGAAGGTGGATACTGTTTGATGTATAGCTGTGCTGGGGTTTTTGATGCTTCCTGTGGCTCTGCATGGCAAGCTGAGAAAGCTTTTTTGTTGTTTTAGCTGTCTGTATGGTGTATGGTTGACTCTTACTTGAGTAGTTTAATCTGTACTAATGTCTCGTTGATTTTCTGTCTGTGTAGTTTAACCTGCACTAAAATCTTGCTGCTTCTTGCTGCTCTGGTCTAAAATCATCTGGCCGAAGGACTATAGTTGAAAATTAGCCGGCTGGCTAACACTGGCACATTTACAGAAAGGTTGATTAATGTGTGTTGTCCTTTATAAATAAATAAATACAAAAAAATATACACACATAGCTGCACTGTGAAAAAGTCAGTCAAATCAGAGTTTGTAAATAATAATAAAATACGTGTGTGCAGACGAAGAGTGCTTTTTTGGCATTCTTGATAAAAATATATGCTTTTATTTATATGCCTCACAAAATTTGCAAGTCTCTGTTCTTCTTTTTTTTACACAGAAGGTTTTTTTGGAGCAGATTTTCAATGTAAGACATGAAAAACATTGACGTAGCATGCCTGCCTCCACTGATAAGTTTCATAAGTTTTATCATCACATGGTTGTTTCAAAGTTAAATCAAACTTAACTTTTGGTAAAGCATTTTTGTCATAATGAAACAAGTACATCTGTGTTTTGTTTTACGCATTAATATTTTGTATTTATATTACCTTATGTACTTTTTCTCTGTAACAGAAGGCCTAAAGGGGACGAGGTGGATTTGGGTCATATGTAAGTGTCTTAGACGTAGCTAAAAGTAGCAAAATTTTGGACCTCAATCTCTCACAGGACCTTAATGATGGTGACGATTACATGAACACTGCAGACCTCAACATCTATGGAAACATCTGAAAAACACCAAACTAATCTAATCAGATTCATAATGATCTGATCTGTAATAAGAGCATCTGATGACTGCAGTTTTGTTGTATGACTAATATATGATCACAATATTATCAATTTATCAACAAGACGGAATTGAATACTCCATATTTTGCTTGGGATTATCGTATCAGTAAGTATGCAACTTTGCTCAGCCAGTGTATTCATTTGTTTAGGTATGATGTCAAAATTGTTGGGCCTGAAACATAATCCAAATGTCAACAAGAAAAGGAAAAAGTGTATTTCTCAAAATGTCAAACAATGTCTTCTTCTTTAAATCATTTAAATACATCAACAGATATACACTGCATAAAACCATTTTTCTTTTTTGCTGACCTAAAATGTTAACATTTACTATTTGTATCTCAGGCTCCTTTTCAGCGTTGACTATCAGCCGTACATCAGATGATTTTCTTGAGGGACAGGGAAGCAAAGTAACCTGCACTGCCTCATACACATGCTCCAAACATATACCAACCCTCACATGGAACTATGGTAGCATGCCAGCCTCCACTGATACCAGCAGCAGTGGAACCACTAGTTGGAGGACTGTCTCCACACTGACATTCACAGCATCAGCTAACGACCATGGACGATCTCTGACATGCTATGCACGATTCACTGGAGGACGGACGCAGGATAAGAGCATCACCCTCCAAGTAAAGAGTGAGTACAAATAATAATCATCTTCCTATATACCAGTATATGTTGCCTTTGTCGATGCTGGCTCAACGATTACTGTCTTGTGTTCTGTGACGCACACATGTCCGTCACATCCTCCAGTGTTCTCTTGGAGTGTCCCTCACCTCACCAGCGAGGTCACGCACACCTGGACGCCGCAGGGCATCTGGGAGACGACCTCCACCATCACATTCATGGCTGCTGGAGGAGACGGGGTCAAAAACCTAACCTGTACTGCCATCTCCTGGGGTGGCAAGCAACGAGCCAGCACAGTCCAGATGACTGTGAAGGGTTAGAGCCACACAATTCATATCTTCTCTTAATTTCTGGTTATACAGTTCTATCATACATTGAGTAATGTATATTTATTAATACATTTAAATGAGCCTAAACTGTTCCAACATCGCCAGGATGAAGCTCTCTCCTAGCAGTCAGGCAGTGTTAGGTCTAGTCCTGTTTGTAATCACAATTGCAGTGTTTAGAGTAGTTGCATTTAAATTTGCTTCATTTAAAGAAGAATATCCCTGATGAAAAATTATATTCTTTTACTTTGTTATTATACACCTTACCCACAGGCCCCAAATTGCACACACATGCAAACACAGCCTATACACATGCATTATGCATTAAATGGAAAGTTGCTAAGTTGTTAAATAAACACAATAAATATGCTTTTCTCTCATTTTGTCTCAGATGTTTGGGTTGTGCATTTATAATCCAAAGTGATTTGATTATTTATCACATGATTTCCTCCCTCTCTGCCATCTTTCCTCAATGGGACAGACTAGAGCTGCATCCTATGGCCCTTATTTGATATCTCCACGACTACTCGCTCCTCGGCTGAACCGGAAGTTGTTCTGTCCCTCCTCGTGAAGGCCGTCTCAAAGCTCTTATTTCTGCACCGAGGACCGAAGAGGGAGGAGGAGGGATCATTGAGGAGCTTTAGGCGAGGATACATGAGCAGCTTTCCCGGAAGCCGTGCAGTTGAAGGAGTTGCTAACTCCCCCCGTACAGCTGACAAATTCATGTTATGCTTGAGAGGAAAGGACATCTCATCCCTCTAAAACACATTCACTCGTTGCCTCTCTCCTCAGATGATTTCCTCGCGTCTCTCCCTAGTCTAGAGTCTACAACTATTGTCTTATAGTCAATGTGAAAAACGAAAACCAGAAATGACTTCAAATCTTTACATTATGAGGGGTGATTGTAGATATAATACTAGAAGAGTATCTTAAAGAACATCCTAATTGTGAGTAGTGAATGAACAAAGCCCGTGGGTTCACTACTGAAAACAATACATTACAAACATTCAAATAAAGCATGAATGTTAACAAAGTAATCTAGCAATGGACAACTCACCTTTACCTTTCAACATTTAAAAATGTAATCTGACCATCCTTATAAAAAGGTGTATCAGTATCACATTGTCTTTAGAACGTCTTTAAATTAACACCTCTTTTGTTTTTTCCTACTGTCTGATGAAGTAGTCAAATAGGAAGCTGCTAAATAAAAAAAAACAGCCTGTTATATAAACCTTGTCCACTAGACGGGGGTATACTGTAGTTGTTTCCCACAAGTTCCTTCTACTCTCCTTACATTTCCTGCAGGTTGTAAAATAATGAACGAAGCTTCCATGCCATGTTCCAGGCCTAAAAAAGTGAAGCCAATGTGGAAGTGCCTTGAACCTGCATTCTATCTAATTTCCAAGTCCCGTTTCTAAATCTATGGGAAAATGACCCTACGTCTCACTTGATGTATTACCTTAATAAAACTTTTTATAATGAGTTTATGGACTCAATCACTAGTTTCAAGTCTTAACAATAACAGCATGACGTTCATTTTGTTAATTATGGTCCCATTTATTGTAAAATAAACTATAAAGCAGTGGATGCTTTAGGGGCATGGCTACACGCCGACCTGTCAGTCACCGGCATAGGCAGAGCCTTAGCAATGCATATGGCGCTGTGTACAATAGACTTAATCTTGTTTTTGGATGTGGTCCGTGTTTTAATCTTGAACTCTGACCCTCTCACTATGTGTGTTTTTATTTAATCAAAGTTAATTGGGCGATGCCCGTATCATCAAACTCAAGGCTTCAAAACGGCAGTCCACAAACCAATGGGTGATGTCATGGATGCTACGGCCACTGATTTAATGTCTTTGGTTATACACAACTAAAATACACATTTAGAGATGGGGACAGGCTGAACAGTTGAGGGTGATTAAGACTCATGGGAATATACATCAACAGCTAATGCCTATTAATGAGGGACCGTAATATTTGACCTAAACAATAGCCTAAACTTTAGGCCTGTTGGCAAGTGTGTAATTTAGGCCCTAAGAACACACTTGCTAACAGGCAAAATTCCTGCCTGCACTAAACTAAAAAATATTTAAAATAAAAAAAATTTTTTATACATACTGTATATATCCATAAATCCCATAAACATGGACACTTACATTCCCTTATACATTCCCACAAATCTCAGCACCCCAAGACAGGGCAACATTTCCCAAATATCTACATTACTGTCTCACATTGAACGACATTTCCTAGACATAACCCCTTAAACAGCACCTCCTAGAACAACCTGAGCTTATTTAAAATAATAAAATCATATTGTGTCTTACACAAACAGGCATTTGTGGCCAATTAGTTCATGTAGTTTAAAACTAAATCACATTGAGGGCCCTTTTAGTACATATTACATTTCAATGTGTGTTGGGAAACTGCAGGTCTGAAATGCTTAATCTTTGGCATGTTAAACACTGTAAAGCATCAGGGATACAATCAGAGTCTGGAATCAGTAAATAGACTGTGTCTGACTCAGACCTGCAAACACTATTCCATGCATCAACTTGTAAAGTGAAAATCCTTAATGGTTATATGCCAAATGTCTTTGAAATGAGACAAAGGATTTAGAGCACTCATAGAAAACAGAATCTCAACAGCATTAGGATATTTATTTATTCAGCTTATATTAGTAACGTCAAAATATTCTTTATCATCAGGATAATAACACCCAGAACAAAAACTGCATCAACATTAGCATTTATTTTTTTACTTGTTCCAATTAAGAATAAAATAACAGGATAAGCTGTAAATCAACCTATACAAAACACTTATCAATTCAATTTTATTTATAGTATCAAATCATAACAAGAGTTATCTCGAGACACTTTACAGATAGAGTAGGTCTAGACCAAACTCTGTACTTTACGAAGCCCCAACTATCATATTATCATATAAAACAACAACAAAAAAAAAGCTGCCAAACTGTATGAGGCTAGAGAAAAAGTTGAAATCTCTACTAAATTGTATTTTCACACTTTACTAAACTTTCTCAGTCATTGGTTGAAAGGATGGGGACCAGGGTGTGAGCAGCAGTATGAGGCCATGCAAAGATGAAAGAAAAGCTGAGTGGTGATGCTGCCGTCTCCACCAGTTAGGAGAGCATGACCAAAGAGACCAGCGGTGCCAGCAGGAGCAGAAGGCCAGCACTTGTGCTGCTGGCGCTGTTGCAGAAGTTCCCCTGACAGCAGCTAATTTCTGTTGCAAGGGCTCCTCCAGTCTGTGTAGTTTGCTTTGAGCACATGATCTTGGAGGCACAGCCCTTCAGGGTCACCTTTAGTTCTTTTGCATTCACTGGGAGAATGAAAATAATGTTAGTTTGAGAACTTAAAGTTTTAATACACCTATTGGAATGACTAAACATCCAACTGAGCAGAGGAAATATGTGGAACAGAGTTAGATGTTTAATGCTGTAGGCCTGTTACCTGTTGTTGAGATGCAGTAGTCCTGATTCCCCTCACAGTTTAGAGTGTTGTTGCACTTTTGTCCATCACAGTAGAAGCACATTTTACCATTCGGATTGGATTTGCTGGGTTCTGTAACATAACATTTGTTTATATGTTTGGGGATGTAGAGGGGGATTGAGGGGTGACTGTGCTTCTTCAGTGTCTTTTTTACAGCTTTTCATGTCCAGCACGCTAATGGACGCTCACTGCTGCTGAACAGCTTTCAAATGAACATATTTTAAGATGAAAGAAGATTCAAACTATGTAAAACAGATTAACTTAAACCTGGAACACACATATACACACACAGCTGCACTGTGAAAAAGTCAGTTAAATCAGTTTTTGAGTAATAATAAAACAAGTCATTATGACATCTGAAACATGACAAATGCAACGAACACTTAACTTTTAAGGAGAGTAGTTTTCACATTTTTACAGCAATTACATATGCAACTAAAACAGCTCTTAACACAAAGCAGCATCTAAATACCAACGGAGAATTTAAGTAAGTTACCAGGGGCAGGTTGGGTGTTGCAGAGATTGGAGGTGCAACACTTGCTGGTAACCATGGTTTGGGAGGTTCCAAAATTGACTGAGGCCTCACCACACTCTTCAGTCGAAGCACAGAATTTAGAGTTTTCATCAAGAACTTTTAAACCACCTGTAACAAAAGAGGAACCTTTGTAAACTGGAACAGCACAAAGCAGTTTAACAATAAAAACAATGCAGCACAAATACCTCCATATGAAGTGATTCTCATTGCAGCACACTGTTGAGCCTGGAAAGGGCATTCTGTTGTTTCCGTGCAGTTTTTTGATGCCGTTACCAGTAAACACTGATAGCATTTCAGGGTGTGGGCTGAGAAAACATGAAAAAAATATATTATTTTTTTTAAGAAAAACACAAAACTAATTTTTTTTTCTTTTTAAATGATCCTCTTCAAGGTGTGGACAAAATAATTTTGAGACCTTCTTCTTCTTTAGTTTATTGGCAGGCTAAGTTTTTGAGACATTAACTCAGAAGTAAATTATTTACAATTATGAGAAAAGCTATAAAAATGGGTTATACTGCCTTCACCTCTGCTTAACTTTTCCCTCTCTGTCAGTGTGTGGGTGGGACTGATTACTCAAGCAGAGTCAGGTGTGCCAGACCTGAGTAGAGCTTCACCAGCTGCCTCCAATACTGCAATCAAGCCTGCCTATAAGACCTCTGCACTTCCACACTCTCACTGCCTGAAGAATGCTCGCAGAGATGTTCACAAGTCATTTTTTGGACGTCCAAGTCGAGTCTTGAGTCTCAAGTCTTTGAGGGGCAAGTTTAAGTCTTTTGCCACGAGTCCAAGTCAAGTTTCAAGTCTCTGGCCATATCTGTCCCTAACACTGTATTGTTAAATCTTATGAATTTAAAGCATGACCTGTAGCTATACCATCCATACAGTACAACATCAAAATCAGTTATAGGATAACTTTATGGGGTCTACTTAACACATTCCTCTAGCCCTCTGACCTGGTGAAATATTAACCTAAGTCTGTCACATCATATGGATACAACTATAAAGACACAATTGTGTATTTGTGATACACTTTGCGATGGTTAGCTTGTTACCTGTCACGATATATGCTAAATGTAACGTCTTTTTCACTCAAAAAATGTCTAACGTCGAAGTGGAAAACAAGAGAATAGTGGCAGCGCCACACCATGCAGTTACAGAACAACATGCATCTCAGTGTCAGTCCAAATTACGCACAGTAAGCAGTTTGAACTCACTGATGTAATGCAATTTATTTATTTTCTAAGCAGGCCTACGCTCAGTGAAACTGAGTCCAGCGCGAGGAAGATCCGACTCAGAGGAGGAGAGGTTAGTAAGGCCAGTGTCTCCACGGCAGGTGACAGTGCGCACGGATCCGCTGCGCCACGCATGGATGAAATAATTAAATGTTAAAGAGGACTACAGTAACCGAAATATGTGCAGAATTAAGACAGTCAAGACGGCCCAGTGTTTGGTGGACCGGGTACACCTTGTTCACTTCATAGCATACAAGTCATCCACGGGATCAATTACGCATCACATGAGTTTGCCCAACCGACACAGTGTTTGTTCATGGGGAGATGGAGCCATGCGTCCCGCCTCCTGTGCGCCATGGATGTCTGACGGTAAAGATCTATTTGACCGACACGACTGAAGCGTGGTGTCGCGACATGGGTTTGGCTTCTCGAGAATTTCAACAGAGTGTCATGGTGGCTCGTTGAGAATATGATCTAGTATTTTACGAAAATAGTTCACCGAAACTTGTTTCTGAAAACATTTTAAGCGAGAAATAGGCCATACAGTTGCTGAATCTGTCTTCATTCCAGATCGACAAAGGTCAGTTTAAAAGTTTTTCGTCTACTTCTACTGGATAGTCGCGTCATGTTCAATGGATTCATTTGCATAAAGATGGGCATCGGCAAGCTTTTGGACGCTTTTCAAATGCAGCGCTGCCTTCCCGGAATGCTTTGCGTGCACTTTGAAGTCGCTTGACGTCACCCATAGGAATAGAGTGGAGCGCGGCGCGACAAAAGCGTCGCACAGTCAAATGGATCTCTACCGTAACGGTGCAGATCCACCTGGCCGTGCGACGCTCGAGAAATTCTCAAGAAGCCAAACCCACGACACGCGTTCGTCCAATCTGCTGCCGGTCAAGGGCGTGGAGCATCAACCATTGATCTATGACGTCGCGACACCACGCTTCAGTCGTGTCGGACATATGGATCTGTACCGTAAGCAGGGTATGCCGGGGCCCCCTATCGCATTTTCATTACTCGCGACAATCCCAGCATCCCACGTGTAGCCACTGACCAAGCGGGAGTGAGAACGGGTCAAATTAATTTCCTTGTTTCTGTTATGAAGACGAGATGTGTGTGTGACTCGAACATCTCACATTACCAACAAAACGTACAGCGAAAGACGTGCAAAAATTTCAGACCGTCCTGCCAACCATACATTTTAACATTAATGTACGCTGTAACGTTTTGTCACTCGCTGAAGCTGCTGCTGTTTAAATCCTGTCGGCTCTCTGCAGCGGGTGGGGCTGCTGCTCCATTTCCCCCGCGTCTGATGCGCGCGCACACACACACACACACACACACACACACACACACACACACACACACACAAAATCACGTACAGAAGTAAGCAGGAAAAAACGGAGATGAGACGACACAATGACCTAAATTGAGGACAGCTATGCTCGTTATTGTAAGTGCAATGATAAGAATTAAATAAATTAATTAAAGAAGTATTTTATCAACCGTATGAATGTGTGTCCCAGCCCAGGCCAGGATAGGAAATTAACTAATAATGTAAAGATCAACAAGCCACTGACAGTGACATATATGTTCATATTTGATTCATTCAATTCAATAAATTATTATTTTTTGTCTTAAATCCACCAGCCATTTTCATATTATACCAACATTTGCAGCATCCTGAGGCTTTTTGGTAAGGGTCCTAGGAAATCTCAGCCCAGAGTAATTAATTAATAGTAATAATTATTATTCTCCCCAAAACAAGTTTCTTTTTATTTTTAAAGAACTATACAAAAAAAATGGCAACTTTTTTTGCAACTTTCACTGTCTTCCGCAACTTCATTGCAACAAACATACAAAAGACATAGCAACTTTTATCGCAATTTTTTACAAAAGCTCCCATGAAATCAGGCATTTTGGGTCGCAACAATCTCAAAAAAAGGCAGCGAAATCCTGGAGGGACTGCCCTTGTGTGTTTTTTCATTTGTTATGGTGCGCATTCACCAGTGTTGTTTGTTGTGCCAGTAGGCTACTCCTGATTTTGTCAGTCATCTCAGCTCTTATATGCTGTGTCTCTATGATCCTATCCTGTCCTATTCATGGTAGCCTACTCGTGGACATTGCGCCGTCATCACGTGCTGTAGTAGGGGGGCCCGCCTTGATAATCCTGCATAGGGGCCCGGTGTTGGCTCGTTACGCCACTGCATGTAGCTGTTAGCTTACTGCCACTGTTTACGAAGTTATTGAAAGCAAAACTAATGACAAAAGGCACAACTCCGGGAGGAATTGGTGTTACCATCGTCAATGCATTTTTTGTATGTGAGTGCACGCACATAAGGTATAACGCATGTGTTACGTTGCACATTATGGCAAAGGGCAGGGGACATGCAGCTCGTCATATGTTTCTCCAACGTATATGCGCCAATAAAAGAAAATAGTAATACATGAATAAATTTAGATTTAAAAAGCAATAATTGCATGAAAACAGGTTGTTGACGAGTCTTGAAGCTTGATTCCGAGTCAAGTCTTAATTCTTTTGGGTCGAGTCACAAGTCAAGTCTGAAGTCAGCTGTTTGTGCGACTCAAGTCCGAGTCTCAGACTCGAGTCCCCATCTCTGGTTGCTCACACTGTGTCAGTTCACAGTTCTCGCCTCAGCGTAGATTTTGTGATTGTATATTTTTGGACTCTTTCCTGACCGTGTTTTTGCTCTCCTTGCAGGTATTTCTGCTTCGTGTTGGATTCCTGTGAGACCGTGGTTTCCTAGCTCTGCTGTAACATACAGCAGGCCTACTCTTCTGACATATTTGTTTGTCTTTCAACTACAACAGACTAGAAACTATAATAGAAAAAAAGGCCAAAATCAAGTGAGGAACAAAGAGCAATGGCAGTGACAAGTAAAATAACCAACAGGAAATATAGTATTTTTTTGGCATGTGACCTTTCATGTCTGTAGCATAAACAAGAAGATTAAACGGTAAAAAGATAATGGAACAAAAACTTGCCCTTAGAGAGAAGCACAACCCCAAACATCAGCGTCAGGAGATGCATTTTGTTATGGCGGGATCCAACTGAGTATCAGTTTTAACTGTTGCAGCTATTCTCCTGAGAAGGAGTTGTCTTCCCTCCTCAGACCACTCCTTCATACCTCCTTGATATGTGTGAAGGGGAGTGAAAGTTTGGGAATAGAACTGATGCCTTTTGTTACTAGCAACAAAATATTAACCATTGGGCCAGGGTTTAGTTTGTGTGTGTGTGTTTTAACATTAGTACAGAAATTTTTTTTTTTTTGCCATGGACAAAATTACTTTCATTTATCACCATCCTGTTCAATTGCTCTGTGGCCCGTTTCAGAAAGCAGCTTTAGTGAAAACTCTGAGTTTGTTAACCCTGAGATGAGGGAAACTCTCAGTTTTCTGAAAGGGAGGTAAATCAAACCTGAGAAAGAGGGGTTACTCCAACCCGTTTCAGAAAGAGAGGTAAATTAACCTCAGAGTCCGTTACTATGGTAATCGCTAACCTCACCCCCCCCCATCTTTGTCTGATCTCCTCCAGGTTCCCAACCCCTCCCGCTCCCTCAGATCCTCTTCCTCCATACACCTGTCTGTCCCCTCCGCCCATCTCATGGGGAGCAGAGCATTCAGCCGCTCGGCTCCCCGTCTTGCTGCTTTTATAAGTCTTATGTATCCCTGTACGGTGTCCTTGAGTGCCGAGAAAGGCGCCTTTAAATAAAATGTATTATTATTATTATTATTGTTAACTGAGCCTGTGACCCTAACCTGGTCGGGAACAGACCCGTCGCCCTGACCTCTGTGGTTATGAAGTCCTTTGAGCGCCTTGTGCTTTCACACCTCAAAGACCTCACCGACCCCCTCCTGGACCCCCTGCAGTTTGCCTACAGAGCCAATAGGTCTGTAGACGATGCAGTCAACCTGGCCCTCCACTACATCCTCCGGCACCTGGACTCCGCAGGAACCTACGCCAGGATCCTGTTTGTGGACTTCAGCTCTGCCTTCAATACCATCATCCCGGCTCTGCTTCAGCAGAAACTCTCCCAGCTTGGTGTGCCTGACTCCACCTGCAGGTGGATCACTGACTTCCTGTCTGACAGGAAGCAGCATGTGAAGCTGGGGAAACACGTCTCCGACTCACAGACCATCAGCACCGGATCACCCCAGGGCTGCGTTCTTTCTCCTCTGCTCTTCTCCCTGTACACCAACAGCTGCACCTCCAGTCACCAGTCCGTCAAGCTTCTGAAGTTTGCGGACGACACCTCCCTCATTGGACTCATCTCTGATGGAGACGAGTCCGCCTACAGGTGGGAGGCTGACCACCTGGTGACCTGGTGCAAGCAAAACAATCTAGAGCTCAACGCTCTAAAGACAGTGGAGATGGTTGTGGACTTCAGAAAGAACCCAGCCTCACTTGCCCCCATCACCCTCTGTGGCTCCACAATTGACACTGTGGAGTCTTTCCGCTTCCTGGGAACTACCATCTCCCAGGACCTCAAGTGGGAGCTGAACATCAGCTCCCTCGTCAAGAAAGCACAACAGAGGATGTACTTCCTGCGGCAGCTGAAGAAATTCAACCTGCCAAAGACAATGATGGTGCACTTTTACACAGCCATCATTGAGTCCATCCTCACATCCTCCATCACCATCTGGTACGCTGCTGCCACTGCCAAGGACAAGGGCAGGCTGCAGCGTGTCATTCGGTCAGCTGAGAAGGTGATTGGCTGCAATCTGCCGCCGCTCCAGGACCTATACGCCACCAGGACTCTGAAGCGTGCTGGTAAGATTGTGGCTGACCCCTCCCACCCCGGACACAAGCTCTTTGAGCCACTCCTCTCTGGCAGGAGGATGAGGTCCATTAGGACCAAAACCTCACGCCACATAAACAGTTTTTTCCCCTCCGCCACTAGCCTTCTAAACAAGGCTCGGAATCCATCCTGACTCTCTCCACACCCCACCTCTGGCTCCTCATGCCACTGTACCTACTCTGCTGTAGCGTCCCTTTTCACTACTGTTTAACTTATTTTACTATTTATTTACATTTATTTTATCGTTATTAATACATACTGTGTGTATATGTTTATACTTATATTGTTTATATCTTTTTATCCTTCTTATATTTGTATGTGTGACATGCTCCAACAACACCATGATAAATTCCTCGTATGTGCAACGTACTTGGCAATAAAGCCCTTTCTGATTCTGATTCTGATTCTGATTCTGATTCTGATAAAACAGGTTTTCTTCAATAAACCTCAAGTTTCTCTCAGTCTCTTCCCTCTGACACAGCGCTCTTTCATTTTCTCATTCATTCATTCAGTATGTATCAGGCACATTGTAGTGCAGTTTTGTCAACTGCATGATTAAAAAAAACAGTGTTGGTTTATTAACTGTTAGGCAGACTATAAAATGTTATTTTCTCTAACATGGCATGTCTTTTTGTCGAGGATCCCGTTGATGAAGAACTCGCAGAGAGTAAAAGATATGTCGGAAGATGATATTGAGGCCCGACTAGATACTTTCATTTCCAGATAACTATTTGAGCCGTATCGTTTATCTTCACAGTCCATCAAATATGTACATAACCTTATCTGTCCTCATATCACTATCGTCATTGAGGACATGCTTTTACATCCCAGCAGATTCTTTGTGTCGCATATGTTTTTTGCAAATGCAGTTTTCTTTATAACATTGGTGATGCTGAGCATATTAGTAAAGCCACTGTATGCAGAGCTGTCAGAAAAGTGTCCCTTGCTCTGAAACATTTTTAAAACATGTTTGTAGTGTTCCCTGGACACAGCCAGTGAGAGTCATTAAAAAGAATTAAATGATTATAAATTATAATTCTGTTAATGAAATGGTGCTGCAGCCTCAGAATGAGATTATTAGTAGTTTACTTTTCAAGGTGTAATACCATTTCAGTTTTCACCAGTAATATTATAGGCTACCTGTGATTAAGTATGAAATCAATACACTATATTAGAGCTTACACATTGATTCAGAGTTTCCCATCTCAGGGTAAATCAACTCAGACATCAGGGTTAGACTCAGAGTTTGTTAACCCTCCTTCCTGAAACGGGCCCCGGACCTTTAGGTGTTCCGGAATGATGAAAACAAACATTATGAGGTGAGGCAGCTAATCATTGTTGCCTATTCAAACAGCCACTCCTAGCGCTGTTACTTATTGTTGATCTTTACTTAACTCTTTGTTTCATATCAAGTATAATTTCCTTATCCCATTAACCCTCCATTTATCTTTGACCCTCCCTTCTGACTTTTCTGCCACTTCTTTTACTATTCTTCTGCTGAATAAGGGACTGTTAGTTTTTTATTAAAGTGGCTACCGGTGGAATTTTGGGATCTTTAGTCAAAATAGACTCAACCCTCCCTTCACCAGCAATACATTTTTCTATGACTCTCCAAATTCATTGGGGAATAAGGCATAACCCTCCCCAACAATTTATTGATGCCTTCTGTACTGGTTTGCACTTGGCAAAGATGTACAGATAACCACTGTTTTTTTACAAGACATGCATGACTTAACCTCTGCTTTCTAATCTTGTACATAACATTTCACTATTATGGTGGCCATTTCAGTAGATTTACTCACTAACATTGTTGTGGAAACACAATAAGCATGGAAATGAAATGCACACTTACTGCATTAATGCATTACTTCAAATACTAAGTTACTCATCTAGTAAACTAGTATTCACATGAAATAAAACAATAAAACATTGAGACCATTCAACAAAGGACACTGGGTAATAACCCATATTGACAGCTGGCCTGCCCAATCAGGAATTCAAAATTAAAGCTACAGAACTTTTCCCACTTCGATCCCCCTACAGCTGGAAACTTTATACATTGTTCGTCTGCTATGTCATTACTAAATTCACTTCTGAGACTTTTTTATGCAAGAAATCAACTATGAAGAGCTCAAATATGGGCCGGTTTACGAAAATTGATGGCTATTACAAATTTGGTCCAACCGTGTCAGAGTTCAGAAGCTCCACAGTCTGACGTGACAGCTGGCGGGTGCCTGCCGGGGTGGCTGGCATGCCGCCCGGCCTGTCCACCTTCACAGACCCCGCTGTGAGCTGGCTGTAGCTCTCTCACCCCCAATTTCCACCAACTGCGGAACGGCTGCAGATCCGCTCCAGAACAGCGGCAGAGTCAGTAGGTTTCCATTAAAGTCAATGTGTGTATTTTCACTGACTGCGGAACTCCGTCCCAGCTCCGGTGATCCGCAGCGCTCCGGAGCAGATACGCAGAGCTTATCTTAGTTGAGCATAGAAAAAAAATAAAACATCCGGTTCATTTTCAAAATAAAATACACCGTGCTCACGGCGGATCATATTTTCCTGCACTGGTTCAGTGGATGGACCCAGTACTAGCTCCTTCTCCTTCTACCCCTCCTCCACAGTCTTGCAAGCAGAAGTAAAAAAGCAATTGTTCTCCTCCTAGCAATGGGCACTGAAATGCACAGAATAATTTAGTGAATTAGTATAGTATTACCGGGTTAAATAAGAAACAATCCAAAACATTATTGTCACTCATAAGTAAAATGTAAACCACAGCAATTTTGTTTTATATATTTTTTCCATTTCCAACAACAAGAACAATAGTTAACTTTATTTACATAGCCTACTACTTTCCCAATACATTCAAAAAGGAACCCAAAATAAACATTTAGCATTTTATAAGTTGATTATATAACTATATATATTGTACTTACCCATGGTAGATCCACAATAATCTCCACAAAAATCAGCAGTTCAGCACAGAGTTGTTTCCCCTCTACTCCTCTGGATGGAAACAAACTATTTGTTACTTTTGTGGTTCTGTTTATAGAAACTACATTCTGTTATATCATGCGATCATATGTGAATTCGCGAGATCTCGTGGGTCCTCGTGACTTCAGATGTCAGTCATGTCCGCAGCCGTTCCGCAGAGCACGGAGCCGACACACAGTGGAGCCGATCCGCAGCCATTCCGCAGTTGGTGGAAATTGCAGGTCAGGAGACCGTGGACAAGAGCCGTTTATTTCCCGGATCGTTTGTTTAAATAACTCAACACACATATCCATTATAAGATTAACTGGAACCTGTGGTTTTTCGAAGTTATAATGCTCCACAAGACACTGCGGTTGTAACAAGCTCGCTGACCGGCAACGGAGCAGGCAGAGGAGAGGGAGCGCGTCTGACAGAAAGATACCCGTCTCCCTTTGACAGTCTTGTGAATAAATTATAACATGTAGATCTGTCAGTCTTCCTCTATCATAGGCGCCAATTTATGTTTTCCTCCGTGGGTGCTCACGGGTGCATGCCCTTTAAAAAAAAAGTAGTAATGTTGCTGTCATGTTGCGATTTTTGTTGGGTCAGACCCATCTACTAGCGATGGGGGGCCGACACTGAGATTTACATGGAAAAGTATGCACCAAACAAGCCACTTTGAAATGTTGCTGTTTTCATGATTACAAAAGTTGGGTGACCCTCCCCCCATAAACTAAAAAACGTTGGGTGACCCTCCCCTCAACAAAGAATAAAAAGACATGACCCCTATTTTCCTCTGGTGGTCCATTCCATAAATACCGAAGGGTCTCTAATCACATTCGAGGAACTTGGGATGCTTAAAGTGCCTATATTATGAAAAAATCACTTTTTCTGGGATTTGGAGTGTTATTTTGTGTCTCTGGGTCTTCCACACGCATACAAACTTTGAAAAAAACCCATCCATGCTGTTTTGAGTGAGATACGGTTTCTGAATGTGTCCTGCCTTCAGTCTCCGGGTGAGCTGTTCAAAATCTGCACGGCTTTCTACGTCACTAGCCGAAACAAGCTTGCTAACCGCAACCGTTAGCATGCTAGCGCTAGCATGCTACCTCGTTCTCAATGGCAAAGCACTGCTACAACATACACAAGTTCACCACAATCTACAAAAGAACTACTTACATGTGCACCCTTGTTTAGAAGAAGTCTCCCGGCTAATCCTGCCTTGTAACTGACCCAAGTTGGAGAAACGTGAGAATGTGTGGATCGGCTCTGATGGCATTCAAATCAATTACCTGAAATCACCAACTCAAATAAGTTGTTTTTACCCTCTCTACAGTCTCTGTAGGCTATTGCTTTTTAAATGATGTATTGTAGTGATGTAAGATTTTTTTTCTTAGGATTTACTGTAGTGATGAGCGTGGGGCGATTCCAGGATTTTTTAAGTGGGGTGGCACAGGGGGGACCAATAATTGGTCAAGGGGGCCGCTGGGGGGAGTGGGGTTGACCTTTTATCAGAATACAGCATAGGAAATCTACTTAGAAATATAGGAAATATTGGATAGGATACAACAACCCAATGTAATTCTACTAAAACATCACATTCATTATAATTTGCTTGTTTTTATTTTTAACAAATTGTATATCCAAATACAATACACCCTTCCTATACTATAGGCTCAGTCTGCCACTTTTTTAAAAATAAATTCCAGTGCTGGTTCCATGGTATCAGAATTTTGGATAGTCGTCATGGAAACGTTGATTGGTCATGTGACAAGGGCTGGGAAGATTGGCAGAACAGGCAGCCTAGTGACAGTGCTCTGATCCAATGGAAATCACAATTGTCAGATTGACAGCACTGTAGCCCAATGGATTTGGGGGGGGGAGGGAGCAATCATCTTTCAGGAGAGGCCCTTCTAGCCCCGCCCCTGGAAATGAGAGAGGCTGCTTGCCACAGTAATGCCACTGTAGCTGACATTGTGGGACATTCAAACAGCAAAACCAAAAGCTATAGTTATAAACTTGACAGAGAAAACATAACTCAGCTTTTAGCTTCTGAAATAATCAGTGACCCTGGAGTTACGCTGCTGACTGACTGCGTAAATGCGCACAGTATAGCGGACAGCTCTGCTGTGTTTAACAGTTAAGAGAATATTATCCTCATTAATAATGTAGGCTATTTTTTTTTTATCCACCCGCAACCATCTAACCCTTATAACATATCATATGTAGCCTACAGTAGATTCGTAGGTCTAACGTGTTCTGCTTATCTAGCATACATTAAATAATGATTTTCATACAATAATCCTAATCAGGATTCATGTGGATAAATATGAGTGGGGAGGAGAGTGAGTGTGAGCAACCAATAATGATAATACACTTTATTTGCTGAACACATTTCATACAAGAAACAGCCTACAGCTCAGTGCTTTATAATAACAAAATTACATGCAGTGAGTGCCTCACAAAAAACAACGTAATTAATGCGGAATATATAGGAAAATTAAATGGTGATGAATAGGATAGAATAGAATAGAATAGAATAAATCTTTATTGTCCACCAGGGTGGAAATTTTTCTTTGGCTCACCAGACATACAAGACAGATAAACATACAGACAACATCTCAGACATGACAGTTGAGTATTAAATTAATTATAATAAAAATATCAGGATAAAACAGAATAAATATGCTTAAATTCATTAAAATAGCAGCTCAATTTGATGTTGTCACTTGGTTTGGTTGAGGATACTGATGGCATTTGGAATAAAGGATTTTTTAAAAACACTTTTTGCCAGAGGCACTCAGAAGCGCCTCCCAGACTTCAGGAGCTCAAATTGGCTGGAAAGAAGGTGTGTACTATCTGCAGTGATTTTCCTAGCTTTCTTCCTCATTCTGTCAGTGTATATTTGGGTCAGGTGTTATGGGGGTTTTCCCACTATTTTGCTGGCCATTGACACTATCCTGTTAAGCTTGTTCTTGAGTTTGCAGCTTAAATGGCCAAACCAAGCAAAGGTTAAAACACTTTCAATGTGTGTGGTGTATACTAGCTCAGTAATCTGTGCACTAACGCCCAGACAGCATTTTTTTTTTATTTCTTAAAAATATAGTCTGTGTTATCCAGGGTTCGAATTCTGATTTCATCTTTGTTGGGGTCTCTTTAAAAAAAAAAAATACAAAAAAAAGTAGTCTATGAGCAGCACATTTTGAGCATTAAACATTTCATTTCCTGCATTCAGGTGAATTTTTATGCACCTATTTACCTTTTTCTGAATCAATGTATGCTGGAAATATATTTATGTAAAGGGAAACATAGATTACAATCCAAATATAAAAACATAATGCAATATATTACAAAAGGCTGTCAGGCATTCTGTATTACTATTTATTCTCCTGTAGATCAACTTTTCTAATTATATCTGAGTCAGCACAGCCTATAATTTACTCCTCCCTCCTCTTTTGCATCTTTTGTTGAGGAAGTAACCTCCTTAAATGTGCACATGACAATTATCCATCTCAATGATACATGAATTCATTTTAATGAATTAATAAACCCCTGGACTGTAATATTTCAGATGTTTGAGCAAGATTTCTGCTCATGTTCAAAACGTTGTGTACATTCAAAATATAACTCATCTGTGCTCTCTGAGATTTGGAGGAGTCACGATATTTTGAGAAAAATAAAGTTATAATAGGCTATTAAAAGAATGAAATCACAATATTTATGAAAATAATCTACCTACATCATAGTCTGCTCTGCATTACGTGATTGCTCTGCTGATACGGTAGATCTCAGACCTGGTCTCTGAATGAGAGAAAGTTTAGGGAAGTGGCTGCTGTATGCTGCTCTACATCGGGGGTGGGAAACCGAAACTACTGCAGAAATTCACGGAGCACAAACGGGACACATCTACCGCAGCATGCCCACAGCAGAGCGCGTCCTTTATAAACCTGAAGCTCCACAGACCACGTAAGGCGCGCTGCAGCAGCTCCGTGGTCTGAGCCGCTGCTCGTCTGTGTTTTTACAGCGAGAGTGGACACTAAGCAAGGCAAGGCAAGGCAAGGCAGCTTTATTTGTATAGCACATTTCAGCAACAGGGCAATTCAAAGTGCTTTACATGAAAACAGATTAAAACATTTAAAACAGATAAAATACAAGAATAAAAGTTACAGTGCAGTATAAGAAATGAAACATTGAAGAGCAATTAAAACAGTTAAATATATAAAAGCAGATAAAATAGGAATTTCTCTTTATATGCTTATATAGATTGTCATACAGTGTCAACAATGCAACTTCAGTATAACAAATGAACAGTTATTTAAAGAAAGGCAACATCAAATAGATAGGTCTTCAGCCTTGATTTAAAAGAACTGAGAGTTGCAGCAGACCTGCAGTTTTCTGGGAGTTTGTTCCAGATATGTGGAGCATAAAAACTAAATGCTGCTTCCCCCTGTTTAGTTCTGACTCTGGGGACAACAAGCAGACCTGTCCCAGACGACTTGAGAGGTCTGGGTGGTTCATAGTGTACTAGCAGATCAGAAATGTATTTTGGCCCTAAACCGTTTAGTGATTTATAAACCAGCAAAAGTATTTTGAAATCAATTCTTTGAGGCACTGGAAGCCAGTGTAGAGACTTCAGTACTGGAGTGATGTGATCCACTTTCTTGGTCTTAGTGAGGACTCGAGCAGCAGCGTTCTGAATCAGCTGCAGCTGTCTGATTGATTTTTTAGGGAGACCTGTAAAGACTCCGTTACAGTAGTCTAGTCTACTGAAAATAAAAGCATGGACAAGTTTTTCCAAGTCCTGCTGAGACATAAGTCCTTTAACCCTTGATATATTTTTAAGGTGGTAATAGGCTGACTTTGTAATTGTCCTAATGTGGCTGTTAAAATTCAGGTCTGAGTCCATGACTACACCAAGATTTCTGGCTTTGTCTGTTGTTGTTAACATTATCGTTTGAAGCTGAGTGCTGACTTTTAATCGTTCCACTTTTGCTCCAAAAACAACCACCTCAGTTTTTTCTTCATTTAATTTAATAAAGTTCTGGCACATCCAGTCGTTAATTTGTTCAATGCACTTAGTCAGTTGTTGTATTGGACTATAGTCCCCTGGCGATAAGGTTATATAAATTTGTGTGTCATCCGCATAACTATGGTAACTTATTTTGTTGTTTTCCATAATTTGAGCCAGTGGAAGCATGTAGATGTTAAACAGGAGAGGCCCCAGAACTGAGCCTTGGGGAACTCCGCACGTCATATTTGTATGCTCAGATGTATAATTCCCTATAGACACAAAGTAGTCTCTATTCTTTAAATAAGACTCAAACCACTTTAGTACTGAGCCAGAAATGCCAACCCAGTTTTCCAATTGGTCTAGTAATATGTCATGGTCGACCGTATCAAATGCAGCACTGAGATCAAGTAATAACAAGACTGAAATTTTGCCACTATCTGTGTTTATGTGGATGTCATTAAAGACTTTAACAAGAGCTGTCTCAGTGCTGTGATGTGGTCGAAAACCCGACTGGAATGCATCAAAACTGTTGTTTAGTGACAAGAAAAGGTTGAGTTGTTGAGAAACCGTTTTTTCAATGATTTTACTTAAAAATGGAAGGTTTGATATCGGCCTATAGTTGCTCATTAGTGACGTGTCTAGATTGTTCTTTTTTAAGAGTGGCTTAATGACTGCAGTTTTCAGGGCCTGTGGGAAGATACCTGAGAGAAGAGACATGTTTACAATCTGTAGAAGATCTGTAGCCAAACAATTTGCAACATTTTTGAAAAGGCCCGTTGGTAGAATATCAAGGCAGTAGGAGGAGGTTTTCAGATGTTGTATAATGTCCTCCAGGTTTTTACGGTTAATCATATGAAATTGGGTCATATTGGAATCTGTTTTTGCCTGGACACTGTGACAACACATACCTGTACTCGATATGGAAGCACTGACTGTTTGTTTAATTTTCTGAATTTTGTCTTTGAAGAAGGTGGCAAAATCATTTCAGGCCTTTGTGGATAAAAGTTCGGATGCTACTGGTACTGGAGGGTTTGTTAACCTATCAACAGTAGCAATCAAAGCGCATGAATTATTATTGTTTTTGGCAATAATGTCCGAGAAGAAGGACCGCCTTGCATTCCTCAGTTCCAAATTGTTGTGTTGTAGTGGACCTGGAGATTAGTTTTTCTCCACCTGCATTCTGCTTTTCGACACTCTTTTTTTCTGTTCTTACCAGTATGGCATTTCTCCATGGAGATCTTTTCTTATCAGAGACAGTTTTTACCTTAATGGGAGCAATGGCATCAATAACATTTGTAATTTTACAATTGAAATTGTCTACAAGCTCAGTGACTGAGACCCCTGAGAGGGTGGGTGTGGACGAGAAAAGCTGAATGAATGTTTCACTGGTGTTGTCAGTGATATACCGTTTTCTTATTAACTTTGTTTGGACACTTTTTTGCACAGAGATAGTGCCATTAAAGAAAACACAGGAATGCTCAGAGAGAGCAGCATCAGTCACCACAACCTTGGAAATGTTCAAACCCTTCGAGATAATCAAGTCCAGAGTGTGCCCCTTGTTGTGTGTGGGCTCCGTCACATGCTGAGTCAGTCCATAGTTCTCAAAAATACAACACAGTTCTTTTGTCCCTCTATCCTGGGGGTTGTCAACATGAATGTTGAAATCACCAGCAATAACTACACAGTCAAAGTTAATAAAGATTAAAGAGAGCAGTCCACTAAAGTCGTCAAAGGATGCACAGTATTTAGGTGGCCTGTAGATAATTAGAAATATAGGTCGAGAGGGGGACCTTAGCTGAAGAGCCACATATTCAAAAGAAGCAAAGTTTCCATAAGCTATTTGAGTACATTGGAACGAGTCGTTAAACAAAATGGCGACTCCACCTCCTTTCTTATTCGCTCTATTCTCACTCATAAAACTGAAGTTAGGGGGAGCTGACTCAATGAGAACAGCATCACTGTTATTATGGTCTAACCAGGTTTCAGTTAAAACTTGCAAACTTGGTTCCAGCATCTACCAGCTGCTCCATCCGGTCAGTGAACCCCAACATGTGGCAGGGGGAAACAGGGGAAAGGGTGAATGGGGAGAGCGATGGATCCTCAAAGGCGTCGGTTTTGGTAAGGGGGTTTGAGGAGTGTTGGACGGGTGAAGGGGGTTGAGATTTCTCGTCTCCGCTCTGAGGTCCTCCATGGTCAAATCTTTGCTCAGGTGGGCTGTGGTGGATCACTGCCACACTTTGTTGTGTCTTCCTCTTGTTTCTTTTGTGTTGATTTATCTTGTCCTGTGTCCTTGGCCGAGGGAGCAGATGTGTGGTGCAGAAAGTAAAGTAGGCTAGAGGTGAACAGCTTTACTCCTGGTTTGTTAAGGAAAAGTCCATCTGCTTTAAAAAGATGTTTGCGGTCCCAAAAAATGTTAAAATTGTCAATGAACCGCAGAGAGTGGACGGTACATGCAGTTGAAAGCCATTTGTTCAGTGCCAACAGTCTGCGGAATCTCTCAGCTCCTATTCTGACTGGCGGTATAGGGCCACTGATAAACACCTTCGCGTTTAGGGAGCTGAATGTGTTCAGCAGATTCATAAAGTCACGATTCAGCACTTCAGACTGTTTGGTTTGGTTTGGTTTTATTTATGGATATAGAAAGACAACAAGGGGGGGGAGGTGGTATCCAAGGGATAACATGTAAAAGCGAAAAACACTTGTTTCCAACATGGTCCCTGATGTAAGAGAAACAAGACATACAACACATGCAAAATACATACAGTCCTTCTAAGGTTAAAACAATTAAAAATAAAAAAAAACTACACATCAAAATACCAGATAAAACACCATGAACTACAAAAGCAATAAATTACCCTATCCCCAGTCTAGATTTTATTTTCACTTAATTGTCTATTTTATTCCACAAGTAGACCCTAACTTTACCTCTAAAATCCCTTTTTGTTGCTGCCATTTTAATATGAAGTGGAAGACTATTCAATAAAATAATTCCTGTATAAAAAAACGATTTTCTTGCTTCACTATTCACACATGGCACCTTACATGGACGGACACTGGCCCTAGTCTCATGGGCATGTTGAGTGTGTACCATCAAAATCTGAAAACCCAAATACTTTGGGGCTACACCATTAATAATACTGTACATATGATTGAGTTTAAGTTGTTCCACCCTAAGCTTGACAGGCAAAAAATCTACCCTCTTAAACTCATTTCTTCCCACATGATACCTAGAAGGTTTAGACAGTATGAAGCGGATCATATTATTTTGCATAATCTGCATCTTGTTTTTCATTTTCATCGTCAGACCACTGTACCATGCTGAGCATGCATAGTCAACATTACATTGAATGAGTGCTGAGACGAGAAGTTTTTTTTATTTTGGAGTCAAACTGCCTTGTATTACGGTATAAGAATTTCAATTTGCAGGCACTCTTGTTCAGTAATTTCTCTACAATGGAATATCCTGACAGTGTCTGATCCAATGTAATACCTAGATATGTAACAGAATTTTTTGCTTCAATTTCATTGTCATTACATGTGACTTTTAGTACAGGTGCCTTTTGTAGCTTACGTTTGGTGCCAAATAGGATGCACTCTGATTTCCCTAGGTGCAATGACAGTCTGTTGTCAAACAGCCACTCTCTTACATTTTTAAGCTCTTCACTAAGAGTGTCTTCAATTTGGTGGATATCTTTTCCAGACACTAGTAGTGATGAGTCATCGGCATATAATAAAAACTTACATTTGACTGCAGCTGGCATGTCATTTACATATATAAGGAATAATAAAGGGCCTAATATCGAGCCTTGGGGTACACCACATGTTATTTTCATGGGTTCAGACAGGACTCCATCAAAATCACAAATTTGATTTCTTTCTGATAAGTATGATTTAAACCATTTTAAAGAAGCCTTCCCAAAACCCATGCATTTCAATTTGGATAAAATAATAGAGTGGTTCACTGTGTCAAATGCTTTTTGTAAGTCCAGTAACACCATGCCAGTATAGTTACCTTTTTCACTTTCTTGTCTGATGTAATCACAAAGATAAGTGAGGCATGTGTCAGTGGAGTAAGCAGATCTGAATCCAGATTGGAGGTCATATAGCAAATTATTCTGGATCAAATACCTCTCCACTTGATCAAAAACCACTCTCTCCAGTATTTTGGATACACTTGGTAATATTGACACTGGTCTATAGTTTTTTATATCTGTCCTACTATTCTTTTTAAACAAGGGGAGTACTCTGGCCCTTTTCATCTCAATTGGAACCTTACCTAATTGTATGGACAAATTTATAATATGTGCAATAACCTCACCAATAACATTAGCACTATCTTTTAAGAATCTGGCTGGAATATGATCCATGCCAGTAGCTTTGTTAGAAGATAAAGAAACTAACATTTCTATAATCCTCTCCTTAGATACTGGACTCAGATCGAATGTATCTGGTGACACATCTTGATAAAAGGAATTCAGGAAGGATACCCCAAACTTTCCAGCTCCTGTTGGTAAATGTGAAGCCAAGTTAGCAGCAACAGTAGTAAAAAACATATTGAAATGATTTGATATCACCTTTTTGTCAAAGCAAATAGCATTATCAATGTCAATCCCAGTGTTACAGCTGTTACTATTTATTTTCCCTACACCTACATTTTTAAGGATTTTCCATAATGTCTTTGGTTGGTGAATATTCTCTGTCACTGCTTCAGCATAATAGTCAGCCTTAGCCTTCTTTATATGATATCTTGCTTGGTTTCGGTTATTTATATACTTGTATTTCCTGAAATAGTGGTCTCTCTGTCTAATTAAATCAATAATTTCAGTTGTCATCCATTTGGCTCTCTTCTGTTTCTTCTGTACTCTAATTTCTCTCATTGGTGCAACCATATCCAATACTGTTAAAAACTTCTCCTTAAACAATTCCCATGCCCGGTTTGCATCATTACTGTCAGTAACTGTACTCCAATCTTGTTCAGCCAATTTACCCTCCAATAACTCCTTAGAATATCATCTTGTACATCTTATTTTTAAGGAATGATGAGACCCTGATCCTATTTTAATTTTTGAAATTTTGCGAGTACAGAAAATAACTTTATGATCACTGAGACCAAAAATAACTTTATGATCACTGAGACCAATATCCAAGACCCCAGAGCAGCTGATATTGTCTCTGTCAGTAACCAACACCAGATCCAGAATAGATTTAGAGTACATATCTACTCTGGTTGGCTCCATTATGAGTTGCTCCAAACCAAGCACTTTACAGTAATGTAAACAGCCCATTTTTAGTGGTCATCAGCAAATTTGTATTAAAATCACCTAAAACAATACATTCTCTCTCCATCAACACATTACTATCAATACATACTGATTCTAATAATTCATAAAAGTCATTTTGTTTGGGGGGTCTATAACACACGCCTACAATAATAGGCTTTGTTTTAAGCAGACGAATTTCAACCCAGGCAGCTTCCAATGACTCTATCTGTATTTCCGGGCATGGAATAAATGATAACTCAGTCCTGATGAAGAGACATACCCCTCCTCCGTTCCTATTGCGGTCTCGCCGGTAACAGTAGAAGCCTGGCAATTCAACTTCCTTATCCTCAATGGAGCTGTCCAACCACGTCTCTGTCATGGCAATCACTGCAGCTTTTGTCCTTGCATTGAACTGCCTTATTTCATCCATTTTAGGAAGTAAGCTACTTGCGTTCAGATGAATAAAATGTAAACCTCTTTGGTTTAAAAATTCCAGAGATGATTCTTCTGTGATTACACTATCTTCCTCTCCGAAAGATGTATCCTCTCGTTTATAATCCAGGATATCGGGGGAGCACATTTCCATAACGCAACAAGCATTACACACCAGCTGAATGTTTGCCTGAGCTTTTACGGCCAAGATGTATGTTTTACGGTCTATGTTTGCACATTTTATGTGAACAAACTCATCGCACAAATCGCAAGCAATTGCATTTGCATTCGCTCTCACAGTCTTTCCACAGTTCGGGCATGGACACTTAGGTGTTTTCCAGGTGGATGGCCCAGGGCATGGGTGAACATCTCCGCACAGAAGCAAACTCTCTGTGAAAAACAGTAGCGTATAATGTGTCCTTCTTTCCCCAATAATACTCCTCCTGTTGCATTTGGCATTACGTCGCTTATGGAAACTATGATAGAACGGTCGGATTAATTTGTTAAACAGTTCATGGTGTCCAACAGATATTAGACTGGAATGTTTGTTTCCGGCATTCCCAGCCGCCGATTCAACAGACCAACCTACTTCCACGGCTTTTTTGGCCACAAAAAAGTTATACAGTCCCATAATTTGACAACTAGTCAGCAGGAGCAACATAACAAATTGACCATTTGCCATTTCACTGTTTCCACTTTACCAGGCAGTCAAGAACTTTAGAACTTTTACCAATGCTTTTACCGAGAACTGCGTGCTGCGTGCTTCGTTAACCAATTTTCATTAAGGTTCCAAGGACTCACAACAGCTAACGGAGTTTCCTTCTGTTTATAGCTTTATCCCGATAAAACGGCACGGTTGAATTTCAGCCTGCATGCACGTTTGGTAGCCTAAAACAGAGCGGCTTATATTGGTAGAGAGAGCAACAAGTTAGCGGACTGGCGAGTCGCCCTCTCTGTCTGCTCAGCTGCTAGACGGGCTGCACTCGGGCTGCAACATATGTTGTAAGGTTTAAGCCCATGTTTTTTTGAGTGTAACTCCATTCACTTTACCGGCGGTATTGGCAATAGATAAAGCCACTGTGTCTTGAGAAGCTCTAGATTGTTGTTTTATTGCTCACTTTACATCGTCTTTGCTATCTCTTTTTCCTCTCTCTTTTCCTCACAGCGGCACTCATACACTACTCTCCGTTACCGCTCGCTCTCCTTGCGCTCTCCTTGTTGCTTTACAACATCATGTGACCCTATATGCAGTATAAAGTTTTTCACAGTTGGGTGTGCTGCCATGATATCCGGGATTCTTTGGGCTAAGTCAGACACCATGTCTTTGGGAAAACAGAGAATGTTGATGTTTTTACTGCTTTTTATGTTTTTTACAGCAGAATCACCCACAATCAGAGTTTGGTGCCCAGTCGTTAGCTTTCCCTGTAGCTTTTTACTTTTTGAATTGCTCTCAGTCCTTACCCTGCTGTGTGACGATGAGACGCAATCCAGGTCATGTCCAGGGTCCTGCAGCAGAGGAGCAAATCTGTTATCCAGTTGCACACTCAGTTATTGGGGAGGCATTTTGTTGCTAATTTTCCCTTTTGCAGCTGTCCACGGCTTGTCCTACTGAGTACAGGGGTAGAAGAGGCGCTCTGCCTGGATGGTAATGCAGGCCAGCCGTTCATATCACAAATCTCAGGGCGCTGTGCCCTGCCCGTTAGTCGTCCTTCCCAGGAAAAGGATTTACTCTTACCGTGGATTTCCACAGGATGTGGAACGTCGTCCGTCAATACCCACCAGGTCCGGATTTGTTGCGTAACGGCTGCGGCCAGCCGACCACGAGATCTCGCGAATTCACATATGTTCGTGCGATATAACAGGATGTAGTTTCTATAAACAGAACCACAAAACCAACAACAGTTTGTTTCCATCCAGAGGAGTAGAGGGGAAACAACTCTGTGCTGTGTTTTCAAGGTGTAGTGCAGGGAAATATGACCTGCCGTGAGCACGGTGTATTTTATTTTGAAAAGTATCCGGATGTTTTATTTTGTTTCTGTGCTCGACTTCCTGTCCCGCACAATCTGAATTGTGCTAAATTGCTGCGGAGCTCTCCGTCGTCCGTCAAAAATAGAAGCTCTGCGTATCTGCTCCGGAGGGCTGCGGACTGACGGAACTGGGACGGAGTAGGGACGGAGTAGGGACGCAGACGTTCTGCAGTCAGTGGAAATACACACATTGACTTTAATGGAAACCTAATGACTCCGTCGTCGTTCCGCAGACGTTCCGCATCCAGTGGAAATTAGGCTTTGCACCAAAAGAGTTCCAGGGAGGACTACCACTTGTTGATTTGTTACTTATTCCACAGCCCTCCTGTTTGTCCGTAGTCTTGCTGGTGTTAGTTAGCCATGTGTTGGCATGCTTCTGTCCATTGTTTTGGGTCAATGGTAAAGTGGTGTCATTCCCACATGATCCGTTCACTTCCAGGTTTACTTCTAACCGTTGAATTTTGGTTTCCAGAATAACAATCTTCTGAAGGAGTTTGTAGTAGTCCTCCATGGAGAAGGGAGGCATCTTGCTGCTAATTAGCTTTAGCTACAATCACTTTAGGACAGGCTTGAGCTATTGGTAGGCCACGCTCACGCAGAAAAATGTTGAAATATGGCAATAGCCTACTATGTCTACAAAAAATGTATAGTCCAGTGATTTATAAGTATCCAAGAGCCGCTGCTCATAGTTTCTCTCAGAAGAAAAGTAAGATTATCAGCAGAAATATGCAAGCAAAGGCAGGAGCAAGCAGCAAAGCGTCTGCACTGTAAGAAGCAGGAAGCAGTCTGCTTCAGAGCTCCGTGTGTTTGGGAAAAGTGCTTTATTTGTGATTTAAATAATGGTGCTGATGATTTTTATAAACCCCCACAGCCACAGGTGTATGATTTTACTGCTTTCATGGGAGCTCATCCTCTCTCTATGGGAGCTCAGCTCCCACTGGCTCCCACGTAATTCGAACCCTGGTGTTATCTGAAAAACTCAGATGGTTGTCAAGAACTGTACCAAGGTACTTAAAAGTTCCCACAGTTTCAACTGCAAGGCCATTTAATAAAACTGGCTCTGGTGTTACGTCTTGTTTTTTGCAAAAGAGTAACTTGTTTGTCTTTGCCACGTTGATCTCTAGCTCGCTATCATTGCACCATGCTTCAAGGGTCTTTATGTGTGCTAGATAGGAGGCCTCACCAAGGGGATCAGTTTTTTGTAAGAGGCCAACTAAGGCCATGTCATTAGCATATTTTATTAATTTAAAGGTGCTATTATTTATATAAAACTCATTTGTGAATAGAGAGAAAAGCAAAGGGGAAAGAATGCTGCCTTGTGGGCAGCCTGTACTGATGGTATGCACTCCTGACAAAATGCCATTTACACATACCCTCTGAGGGCGACATGAGAGAAAGTCTCTGATCCAGAGAATCAGACCCTTATCTATGTTAATATTGGCTAGTCTTTGCAGGAGAATGTGTAGCTTCATAGAATTAAAAGCTGCACTAAAATCTACGAATAGGACTAAGATGGAGCAAACTAAAGTTTTAAGATAAGTTATGCTCAATGAAACTGGTAAACAGTTTAGATAAAAACAAGATAAGAAGTAAGAACTAAGGCCAGCATGAAGCTGCCTACGCAGAGGTAAAACCGTTTTAAGCACCAGTTTTTGATGTGCTGATTCTAATGCCTCGTTTGGACTGTGTACTGTATCTTCATTGCTTCTGGCTTTGGTTGCGCCTTGAAAGATCAGCAGCAACGAGGTCAAAGTGTAGATCATTTTAACTATGAGCGCAATACTTACAGTGTCCCTTTTAGATTCAGCGCCCTGACCGGCTCCTGTGTGGTGATTCCCTGCAGCATCCCGTACCAGGAAGATGAGCCTTTCACGCGAGACATCTGGTAAAAAATGGGTTATCATCCACAATAATGGTAATAACTTGTGGGTGACCATTTGAAAGGCTGCACAAGAATACTAAGAGATCTGAATGAGGAGAACTTGTCAAACCCTTTGACAATTGGCCCTTCAGTTTCCATGCAGAGAGACATGACATGGACAGATACAAATACAACAATAGCTGCATATTTATTGTTATGAAAGGTCTGGAATTAAGTCTTCATTTTATTTAAAGGTCCAATATGTAATATATTTCCTGTAATAAATCCAAAAATGACCCCAGTGCATCATCAGATATTAAGGAAACATGCTAAGTTGAAATACTATCTTTTCTGACAACAATGCTAATGCCAATATTTTCTCCTTTTTGAAATTTCCGTTCCGTGACAGAATTTCTGTTTGTGTTTTGGCCTGTGTGTTGTTATCAACTGCCCAGTTTGACAGCCAAGCCGGAGGCCTGTACTACGAAGCAAGATTTGGCGTTAACGAGGTAACTTCAAGTTCAACCCAGGGTTTTGTGTATCACGACGGTGGATCACTTGTTACCGGGTTAAATCGCCGTGGTAACTTATGCTGAACACCTAACCTGCTCAGGAGCAGGTTATGTTGGAGATTAGAGATCAACCGGTGTAAAAGCACCGCCTACTGACCAATCAATACTCGATTGATAACGGCGTCACCGTTCTTAGAAGATCCGGTGGAGATCGGTGCGCTCATAAAAGTTAAAACATTTAGAGACGACAACCCTGTTAACATTCCCTGATGGGTATTTTTATGAAAGTTATATATTTTCAGTGGAGGGAATTACGTATAGGCTATTTGTCGGCTTCTTGAGCCGTGTGTTGCCATTGCCACGCATCGGTTTGAATTATGTTTTTATATTTTTTTATTTTCTCTCACGATCGCTTACCACTGCCAGGGTTGCAACTGATAATATAATAGGCTAAAGCAACAGCAGTTTATGGAAAGCACAAGTGTAATTATGGTCAGATCTTGTGCCTGACTAAGCGTTGTGATTTACACATAACAGCGTCGGCTTTTTTGCCAGCTTTCCTTCCTGCATTTTGCCTGTAAAACCATGTCTGTCTATGTAGAATTACAGTTTGCTCTTCTTATCTAAAATATGCGGCTCTGGTAGATGTTTGCGACTGGTCATGCTGTGCAAACACCGCCTCTTTTATGTGAACGCGCCCGTCGCTGAATTGGGAAACCCTGGGTTGAACTAGTTGTGTAGCGTGGTGACACAGCTTATGCGGGACCGCCGTTGTTAGGTTAGGTGAATCCGGGTAACTGAAATAAATCCAGGGCATGTTGATCTTGATTCATAGTATAGGCCTCGGGTTGCCAGATATACCTGTAAAAACTAGGGCTGTCAAACGATTACATTTTTTTAATTGCGATTAATCGCTGAATTTCTATAGTTAATCACATGTTTTATCACATGATTAAAATTCTATTATTTTGCATTTCAGAACTGTTTTTAAGTACATATTAACAATGGAAAGCAATTCTTACCAGTGTATCTTGATTGGGAATCAAATGAATGCAAAGAAAGTGACTTTATGAACTGGATTTTAAGATTTGTATTTGTTTATTATTTATTTATTTACTGTAAGCAAAATAAAAATGTGTGAATCTAGTCACACATTTTGAATCTAGAGTCAATATATCATAATATATAATATATCAATTATCCACTTTAACAGCAGAAGCCTATATTCCAACTTCCATAGCATTAAAACATATTTAAGCCAATTTAAGAATCAATTCAACATCATAGCAATATCAGAGACCTGGATCAAAACTGAGAAAGGTGTGGACTTTGAGATTGACGGCTACGAACTGAATTATAAAAACAGAGTGAATAGAAGTGGAGGGTGTGGGGCAATATACGTGGATAAAAGAAAAAAATTTGCTAGAATGTATTACAGTAGAAATTTGTATGGAAAGGACAAAAAATATTGTTGTGAGCTGTATATACAGAACTCCTGGATCAAATATTGAGATATTTAAAGACTGGATGGAAAATAATTTTACAAAAACATTGCAAAAGATCATGTTCTTATGTGGAGATTATAACATTGACCTGTTAAATCAAAAAAAGCATAAAATGACAGAAGATTTCATAAATACAATATATAGTATGGGCTTATATCCAACTATCACCAGACCCAGTAGAATTACATCTCATTGTGCTACATTAATAGACAATATATTTACGAACGATATGGAAAACAATGTAGACAGCGGGCTATTATATAATGACATAAGTGATCATTTATCTGTTTTCATCGTCTATCACTGTAATTATAGGAAACCCATGGACATTAGGCATCTCAAATACAAAAGAGTAAGAACTGCGGAAAACATAAATGCTTTTAAGGAAGAGTTACTGAAACAAAACTGGAAAATATTATATGAAGAAAATGACATTGATAAAGCATACAATGGATTTCTAAAAACTTTTACAACATTGTATGACAAAAATTGTCCTGTAAAACAATACAGTGATAGACAAAGTAAAACAAATAGCCCATGGATCACTAAGGGTTTATCTAATGCCTGCAAAAAGAAAAATACATTGTATAGAAAACTTATCAAGTATCGCACCCCAGATGCAGAAAATAAATATAAAAAGTATAGAAATAAATTAACTAATATTATGAGGATATGCAAGAAAGAATACTATAATAAAATATTAGATGACAATAAAAATAACATGAAAGGTCTATGGAATATTCTAAATAGTATTATTAGAAATGGAACTAAAAATGGGAAGGCAAGTTACCCAGAATTTTATATTGAAAATGACAAGAAAATAGAAAACATGGAAGATGTGGTTAGTGGTTTTAACATTTTTTTTGTAAATGTGGGACCAGATTTAGCTGAAAAAATTAAAAATACAGAAATAACAGAAGGGGTAAAATCTGATCTGTGGAATTGTAATCCAACCTCTATTTTCCTTAGAGCAGTGGAAAGTAATGAAATAATAAACACTGTAAAAAATTGTAAAAGCAAATGTTCCACGGATTGGAATAATATTGATATGAGTATAATAAAACAAGTTGTTGAAGAAATTGCTGAACCACTAACTCATATTTGTAACTTGTCTTTTCAATCTGGTAAATTTCCAAACAAAATGAAAATAGCAAAAGTAATACCAGTATATAAAACTGGGGATAGACACCTTTTCACAAATTACAGGCCTGTTTCTATACTCCCCCAGTTCTCCAAAATCCTTGAAAAGCTTTTTACAGAAAGACTTGATAATTTTATCGAAACATCCAAGTTTCTAGTGGACAGTCAATATGGATTCCGGGCAGATAGATCAACAACTTTGGCACTAATGGAATTAGTTGAGGAAATCACAAATTGCGTAGATAAAAAGAAACATGTAGTGGGAATTTTTATAGATCTAAAGAAAGCATTTGACACCATAAATCATGACATTTTATTACATAAATTAGAGAAATATGGTATCAGAGGAGTTGGATTGGAATGGGTGAGTAGCTACTTAACAAACAGGCAACAATTTGTAGAAATTGGGGATCATAAATCAACATACATGAAAATAACATGTGGGGTACCACAGGGGTCGGTCTTAGGACCAAAGCTTTTCATAATTTACATCAATGATATATGCAGGGTATCGGATATACTAAAATGTATTCTATTTGCGGATGATACAAATATTTTCTGTTCTGGTGATAATTTACAGTCGCTTTTGGAGATGATCACATCAGAAATTGTCAAATTAAAACAGTGGTTTGATGTAAATAAACTGTCATTAAATATAAGCAAAACAAAGATAATGTTATTTGGAAAACATAAAACTAACTGTCAAGTAGAAATACAAATTGATAACATAAGTATTGAAAGAGTATATGAAAATAAATTTCTTGGTGTGATTTTAGACCACAAAATCTGCTGGAAACCTCACATAAACCATGTCAAAGCAAAACTAGCAAAGACGATAGCAATAATAAATAAATCAAGACATATTTTAGACAATAAATCATTACATACTCTGTATAATACACTCATACAGCCATATCTAAGTTACTGTGTGGAAATCTGGGGACATACATACAAAACCAACCTACAGCCGTTATGCACATTACAAAAGAAAGTAGTCAGAATCATAAATAATGTTGGATACCTGGAGCACACAAGTCCTTTATTCTTCAAGTCACACATTCTGAAATTCATTGATCTGGTTAAATTTAAGACGGCACAAATCATGTTCAAAACAAGAAATAATTTACTTCCAGGAAATTTACAAAAAATGTTTAACTTTACAAGCTTCGGCTTCATCCTGCTCCTTTTCGGACAAATTTTTTAAATCAAAAATGGTAATAGTATTTTTAATATTACTTGTAAACACTGGATGGAGATTGTTCCTTTTCCTTTGGTGTGTTGCTACATACTTTTATTTTATAGATATATTTATATATGTGTATTTGTATATATATGCATATGTATGTATATGTATATATGGGTACATGCTGTATGTGTATATGTATTTTTAGTTTTGTTCAAAATAAAAATAAATGAAATGAAATGAAATGAAATGAAATATAGTGTGCAGTAACTCCTAAATAATTTTGATTACTTACTGACGTCCAGTGATCACCTTGCATCACTTTGCAGCAGTTCCAGTTTGGCTGCTTTCTCCGTGTCGTACAGGCTGTGCATGTGTGAAACTACTGTCCCCCTCGACGGCAATGTATAAGACGGGTCAGAACATGCCAACCGTAGAAGACCCGAGTCTTCTACGATTCTGACAGGTCTGCAGTTAGTTGCCACCCAATTCGCAAGAGCTGTAGTAATTACTTTGGATTTGGTTTCATCCACAGGTCGGCAAGTAGCACTCTCCAAAATAGTGCTTTGCCTGAGCCCGCTAGCATCAACCTCAGAATCAGAATCAGAAAGGGCTTTATTGCCAAATACGTTGCACATAAGAGGAATTTGTCATGGTGTTATTGGTGCATGTTACACATTCAAATATAAGAAGGATAAAAGAATATAAACAATATAAGTATAAACATATACACACAGTATGTATTAATAACGATAAAATAAATGTAAATAAATAGTAAAATAAGTTAAACAGTAGTAAAGAGGAACGCTACAGCAGAGTAGGTACAGTGGCATGAGGAGCTAGAGGTGGGGTGTGGAGAGAGTCAGGGGGGGTTCCGGGCCTTGTTAATAAGGCTAGTGGCGGAGGGGAAAAAACTGTTTATGTGACGTGTGGTTTTGGTCCTGATGGACCTCAGCCTCCTGCCAGAGAGGAGTGTCTCAAAGAGTTTGTGTCCGGGGTGGGAGGGATCGGCCACAATCTTTCCAGCACGCTTCAGAGTCCTGGTGGTGTATAGGTCCTGGAGCAGCAGCAGATTGCAGCCAATCACCTTCTCTGCTGACCGAATGACACGCTGCAGCCTGCCCTTGTCCTTGGCAGTGGCAGCAGCGTACCAGATGGTGATGGAGGATGTGAGGATGGACTCAATGATGGCTGTGTAGAAGTGCACCATCACGTCTTTGGCAGGTTGAATTTCTTCAGCTGCCGCAGGAAGTACATCCTCTGTTGTGCTTTCTTGACAAGGGAGCTGATGTTCAGCTCCCACTTGAGGTCCTGGGAGATGGTAGTTCCCAGGAAGCGGAAAGACTCCACAGTGTCAATTGTGGAGCCACAGAAGGTGATGGGGGCAGGTGGGGCTGGGTTCTTCCTGAAGTCCACAACCATCTCCACTGTCTTTAGAGCATTGAGCTCTAGATTGTTTTGGTTGCACCAGGTCACCAGGTGGTCAGCCTCCCACCTGTAGGCGGACTCGTCTCCATCAGAGATGAATCCGATGAGGGAGGTGTCGTCCGCAAACTTCAGAAGCTTGATGGACTGGTGACTGGAGGTGCAACTGTTGGTGTACAGGGAGAAGAGCAGAGGAGAAAGAACGCAGCCCTGGGGTGATCCGGTGCTGATGGACTGTGATTCCTGTGTTTCCCCAGCTTCACATGCTGCTTCCTGTCAGACAGGAAGTCAGTGATCCACCTGCAGGTGGAGTCAGGCACACCAAGCTGGGAGAGCTTCTTCTTCTTAATGCGATTAAAAAAATTAACGTTTTAGGCTCGTCCCTTAATCGCATTGCGATTAACGAGTTAATGCTGACAGCCCTAGTAAAAACGTAAACCCAGCGTGCTACAACTGTGACGTTATTACAGCCATGAAAGCAGCAAACAAACAAACGGGATCAACAGAGATAGATTCTACCCGACCTAAAAAAAACGGCATGTTTCTAACAGTTGTGTGACCAGAGACGTAACAAACCCTGTAAATATTGGAGATGTATTTGAAAGATGAAGTCAGCTTAGAGCCCAAAAGGACGCCGAGTTGGCTATTTTCCTCCTGGGGCCCGTTTCAGGAAGGAGGTTTAACAAACTCTGAGTCTAACTGTGATGTCTGAGTTGATTTACCCTGAGATGGGAACCTCTGAGTTTTCAGTTTCAGAACATCTGATTTGAGTTAGTTCAATCAGCCATGAGTAGGTTCACTCAGAGTTAAGTGTGTGCACCACCACAATAAAAAGGCAGCATGAATGGAGCCATGATATCAGAATCAGAATCAGAAATACTTTAATAATCCCAGGGGGAAATTATTTATATGATACTATGATTGACCATGGTAACAACTGCAAACAAACTGGTCGGCGGAAATACTCATGCGCACATACTGCAAGTTTGAACATATATTTCATTAAAAAAACAACACAGTGGCTGCTGCAAAAGAGAGAGAATTTGCGTGGGAGAAAATTGCTGCTAGAGTAAATGCGTAAATTCCAATATAGTGTATATCATATTTAATCATGAGTATAATATTACTGGTGAAATGGTATTGAACCTATAATATTGAACAATCCTGCGGGCAAAAAAGTCCTAGGCCTACTAATCCCATTCTGAGGCTGCAGCTGCAGTGCAGCACCATCATTAACAGAATTATAATTCATCATTCACCTGCAATACTGTGGAACTCCTTTTGAATGGCTCTTACTGGTTTGTGTCCAGGGAACACTACAAAAATGTTTAAAACACATTTTCAGAGCGAATCACACTCTTGGCTTTACTACAATGCTCCGCATCACCAATGTTGTAAAGAAAACTGCTGTTTGCAGAATGTAATGTGACACAAATAATCTGCTGGGATGTAGAGCATGTCCACGATGGGTGACGTTAGTGATATGAGGACGGATAAGGTTATGTAGGCAACATAACTGATAGACTGGGAAGAAAAACGATACCGCTCAAATAGGTAGTTATCTGGAAATGAAAATTCATCTATAGTCGGGGCCTCAATATCATCCCCCGATGTATGTTTAACACCCTGCAAAGTAATACAGCTTCTTCATCAACGAACGTTTTATAGTCTGCCTAACATGGTTAATAAACCAACCCTGTTTTTTTTATTCATGCCGATAACAAACTGCGCTAAAATGCGCCTGATACAGACTGAATGAATGAATGAGGAAATGAAAGAGCGCTGGTCAGAGGGAGGAGACTGAGAGAAACTCGAGGCGTCCATGCTTACGCAAGGTAACTTAACCTGATTTGTTCAGGTCCTATCCCCTGACCAATCGGCTATCCTAACCTTAACCACTCAAGGTCAAATGCCTAACCCCAACCAATCGACCACTATGGCCACGCCAAGTGGGTCTTGGCGTGGCCATAGTGGGATTCGTAATTTTGCTCCCGACCAGGTTAGGTTCACAGACTCAGTTACGATAGTAACTGACTCTGAGGTTAAGTTACCTCTCTTTCTGAAACAGAAAACCCAGAGTTTCCCTCATCTCAGGGTTAACAAACTCAGAGTTTTCACTAAACTTACTTTCTGAAAAGGACCCCAGAACAGGTAAGCATTAGTTTCAGGCTAATTTATCACAGCTACTAGGGATGGGCATTTTATGTCATTTCAACATTCGTATATTCATATTGAATTATATAGCTAGAGTACCCGAGATTGTTGCTCGCAAAAACAATTGAGACACAGCCAGTAAAGTGATCCCAGCTGCTCCTGGCTAACGCCGCAATGCTAACCCTGCTAACTGCTAACGTCACCGGAGGACCAGGCAAGCGGGTCACGGCTGTTTACAACGTGTAGCCTGTTCAGCGGCCGTAGCCGACAACGGTGAGTTATTTTTTAAGCCAAGAGAGGGGAGCTGTAAATCGGGAAGAGAGGACTGTGAGTTGTGTTTAGCAAACCGCCAATAAAGTGGGTATTTCAGTCGGTTGGAAAAGGACGGCAAGGTAGTGGTATTTTAGCGGTTCCTACTGTAATTCTAAGTGAGCACGGGCTTCTATGACTGTCAATATAGCCACGACGCTGAACTTGGCTCCACATTCGCTCCGGTTCTCTTTAAGTTTCGATTCCACCTTAAAAGAATCCCGTTTCAGCCACTGTGTGGCAGTGTTTATCACAAAACGAGCCATTCTGCATCAGTGCCATAGACTGTATGATCAGTGCAGATCACAGCTTTATGATATGTACTGTGTGTGTGTGTGTGTGTGTGTGTGTGTGTGTGTGTGTGTGTGTGTGTGTGTGTGTGTGTGTATATATATATTTTTTTTTTTTTTTTTTTTTTTTTTTTTTTCTTTATACAGTTGTATACACTTTATACACTTGTTTTTGTTGAATCTGTCTGAATGAAAGCCAACAATCTTGTAAATTATATTTAAAAAGTCATAAATTCTCATGACCTGTAGACTACCACACTGTGAGGTATAAGTGTAATATATTGTTGTAATGTTGTTTTTTTTATGTCCATATCTACTGTGGAATTATGGACATGATCCAGCTCAAAAATATACATTTTGACAATTCGATTGCAACATTTGCTGACTTTGCACTGCCCCCTAACGGCCAAATATCCTTGTCCGTTGAATTTCTCACCTGATTCACATACTACAGATCATAAGGTTTCCAATAATGCCCAATATGTCCATATCTACTGTGGAAATATGGAGAAAATCCAGCTCAAAAATAGACATCTTGACATATTTTGACAATTAGATTGCAACATTTGCTGACTTTGCACTGCCCCCTAACGGCCAAATATGGCTGTCCGTTGAATTTCTCACCTGATTCACATTCACTACAGATCATAAGGTTTCCAATGATGCCCAATATGTCCATATCTACTGTGGAATTATGGAAACGGAGAAGGGTTGGGCACAACCAAGTCTCACCCAGAGTTGGGGGGGGGTTTGTGTGAAAAAATGTTTTATTTGCTTGCCAATTACATTGAATCAAGAAAGCCAACCACTTATAATGTTTTATAAAAGTTAATATTTTACATTGATCATTATGATAACATTTTTTCTGGTTTAAACTGGCCACTTTTGATTATTGTTAAATGTGGACAACGCCCATACCCCAAATGATACATTTGCGCATACTTGTGGACCAACTCAACTCTGACAGATTGGTGAGTGGAGTGATAGTGGTCATGTACTATTGATTTATTTATAATTTATTATTATTATTATTATTATTATTATTATTACTGTTGTGAAATTAGTGTTCTTAAACGAGTAATGTATGGTCTTTCAACAATTTCAAGTGAATAATATAGCAATTTACTGAAAATATTGTTAATGCTTGTGTCATGTGGTGCCCCCCCTCTGGTTGTGCCCCTTGGGCACTGGCCCAAGTGCCCTTATGGATAATCCGGGCATGGTAACACAGATGCCATGCACAGGCTACGCATCCAATAGGCCATTGTACGTCTATAGGCCATTAAGGAGTGTAATATACACTATTTTAATATGTCATTCCAGATAGTGATGCATATCTGGAATGCATCACGCGATTGCTACCGCGCGGCGAAAGCTTCTGAGGGATGCCGTAGTCAGACGGTCCGGTGGCCTACACTGCCTGGATCAGCCAAATGACAACGTTCCTCAAAAACAATCTCCACAACGGTAAGCAATCTTCCTCTTCTTTTCCCTGCCCATCTGAAACCGACATTGACTGTTTTGCTCCCGTCACCGGCTATCCACACTCCCCCACTCCTCGTCCGCTCTTCCCCCTAACCACAGTAATTATTGGGGACTCCATCACTAGAGACCTACGGTTTCATAATGCTGTCACACACTGTTTTCCCGGAGCCAAAGTTGCAGACATCCTGGCTAAAGTTATGGACCTGATACCCTCATTTCCAACCTCTATCAAACGCATCGTGGTCCATTGTGGACATAACGACATGTCCACTCCGATTCAGGAGTGTGAGCGGACAAGGCAAGACTTTACCACTCTCATTGAGGCTTTAAAAAGCACTGGGAAGTCGGTTTTTATTTCGGGCCCACTTCCATCTCTAGGTCGCGGATCATGCCTCTTTAGTAGACTACTCTCCCTTAACACCTGGCTCCAGCTCACATGCAGCATTCACAAGATAGGTTTTATTGACAACTTCAATCTGTTTTGGGAACGTGGCTCCCTGTTCAGCAGGGATGGGATTCATCCCAATACACGCGGAAGCCAGATGCTACATGGAAATTTGCACCACGCCCTGCATACCCAGACCTCTGATTGACTGTTTATATCCCGTAAACACTCCCACAAGCACATTGACCAGACACACTCTCCCAAAGTCAATAATCAGAGATACAGCGCTACACGCCCCTCTGTGCTCCCTTCAGAGCAATCACCCATTCATAATCCCATAACCACCGTGTCTGTCCCCCGACTGAGACCGTTTAAACCAAACGCTAACAAAAGAGGTGCTATACTAAACAACCTAATTGGAATTAAAACAACCACTGCAACGATAGAACAGAATAGGAAAATCAAATATGGACTATTAAATATTAGATCTCTGTCATCGAAAGCATTATTGGTAAACGAATTGATATCAGATAACCACATTGATTTATTCTGCCTCACCGAAACCTGGCTGGACGAATATGTTAGTTTAAACGAAGCCACTCCTCCCAGTCATAATAATACCCAAATTCCACGAGGCTCAGGCCGAGGAGGGGGAGTTGCAGCCATATTTGACTCGAGCCTGTTAATTAATCCTAAACCTAAACTAAATTATAACTCGTTTGAAAGCCTTGTTCTTAATCTTCAACACCCAACATGGAAAACAGTACAGCCTATTATATTTGTTGTTGTTTACCGAGCACCAGGCCCATATTCTGAATTTTTATCTGAATTCTCAGAGTTTTTATCATGCGTAGTCCTTCAATCAGACAAAGTACTTATTGTAGGTGATTTTAATATCCATGTGGACGTTGACAGCAATAGCCTTAGTACTGCTTTCAATTCACTGCTAGATTCTATTGGTTTCAGTCAGAGGGTGCATAAGGCCACGCACTGTTTTAACCACACCCTCGACCTTGTGCTAGAATATGGCATCAAAATTGACGATTTAATAGTATTTCCGCAGAATCCTTTATTATCAGACCATTTTTTAATAACTTTTGAATTCCTACTACCAGACTATACGAAATTAAATAAAAGTTTCTACACTAGATGCTTATCTGACAGCGCTATAGCTAAATTTAAGGAAGATATTCCAACAGCACTTAACTCAATGTCATGCCTTAATATAACAGAGGACTGTTATGTTAACTCTAGTCCCTCCCAACTTGATAACTTTGTAGACGCTGCTACGGCCTGCCTACGGACTACTTTAGACTTGGTTGCTCCTATCAAAAAGAAGATGATGAAGGAAAGGAAACTAGCACCTTGGTATAACTCCCAAACTCGCAAATTAAAACAAATCTCATGAAAACTTGAAAGTAAATGGCGTTCCACCAAACTGGAAGAATCTCGTGTGGATTGGCAAGATAGTCTAAAAAATTATAGGAGGGCCCTCAGAAATGCCAGATCAGACTACTACTCAATACTAATAGAAGAAAATAAGAACAACCCAAAGTTTCTTTTCAGCACTGTAGCCAGGCTGACAGAGAGTCATAGCTCTGTTGAGCCATCTATTCCTATAGCTCTGAGCAGTGATGACTTCATGACCTTTTTTAATGATAAAACTATAACAATTAGAGAAAAAATTCATCACCTTCTGCCCACAGCTTCTAACGGCTCACCATTGGGCGCAGGAGGGCTAGAGAGAACGATAAGACCTGATACTTATTTAGACGGCTTTTATCCTTTAGACCTCCAACAATTAATGTTAAGGGTCTCTTCAGCTAAGCCAACTACCTGTCTCTTAGACCCCATTCCAACGAGGCTACTTAAAGAAGCACTACCCGTGGTCAATACCACATTACTAGATACGATCAATATGTCCTTATTAACGGGTCACGTACCGCAGTCTTTTAAAGTAGCTGTGATAAAACCTATTCTGAAAAAACCCACCCTCGACCCTGAGGTCTTAGCCAACTATAGACCTATATCTAACCTCCCGTTTCTCTCCAAAATCCTTGAGAAGGTAGTCGCTAATCAATTGTGTGACTTTCTGCATAGAAATAGTCTATTTGAAGACTTTCAGTCAGGATTTAGAAAGCATCATAGCACAGAGACGGCACTGGTGAAAATCACTAACGACCTTCTAACTGCTGCTGACAAAGGACTTGTCTCCGTACTTGTCTTATTAGATCTTAGTGCTGCATTCGACACTATTGACCATACCATCCTCTTACAGAGACTGGAACATTTAGTTGGCATTAAAGGAATCGCACTAAGCTGGTTTAAGTCCTATTTTTCTGAGCGATCCCAATTTGTTAATATTAACGATAAACCATCCAAATACGCTAAAGTTAGCCATGGCGTTCCTCAAGGCTCAGTGCTTGGACCAATTCTATTCTCTTTATATATGCTTCCTCTAGGCAATATTATTAGGAAACACTCAATTAACTTTCACTGTTACGCAGACGACACCCAATTATATCTGTCAATCAAGCCAGACGAAAGCGGTCAGTTAGCTAAACTTCAAGCGTGCATTAAAGATATAAAATCCTGGATGACCCACAATTTTCTGATGTTAAACTCAAACAAAACGGAAGTTATTGTGCTGGGACCCAAGCACCACCGAACTTCATTATCTAAATATATAGCTACCCTAGATGGTATTGCCCTGGCCTCCAGCACTACTGTCAGAAATCTAGGAATCATTTTTGACCAGGATCTATCCTTTAACGCCCACTTAAAACAAACCTCAAGAACAGCCTTTTTCCATCTTCGTAACATTGCTAAAATTAGGAACATCCTATCTCAAAACGATGCTGAAAAACTAGTCCATGCATTCGTAACTTCCCGGCTGGACTACTGTAATTCTTTACTATCAGGCTGCTCAAATAAGTCCCTCAAGACCCTCCAGCTGATCCAGAATGCTGCAGCACGTGTTCTGACAAGAACTAACAAAAGAGATCACATTTCTCCTGTATTAGCTTCTCTGCATTGGCTTCCTGTAAAATCCAGGATTGAATTTAAAATCCTTCTCCTGACCTACAAAGCACTAAATGGTCAAGCACCATCATACATAGAAGAGCTCTTAGTACCTTATTGTCCCACTAGAGCACTGCGCTCCCAGAACTCAGAGCTACTTGTGGTTCCTAGAGTCTCTAAAAGTAGAATGGGAGCCAGAGCCTTCAGCTACCAGGCTCCTCTCCTGTGGAACCAGCTCCCAACTTGGGTTCGGGGGGCTGACACCGTCGCCACATTTAAGAATAAACTGAAAACCATCATCTTTGATAAAGCTTATAGTTAGGGAGTGAGGAGTTGCAGCATAATAGAGTAGAGTAGAGGGAGGCAGGAAGTACAAGCCCGTTCCGGCAGGGGAGAGTACGAGCCCGGTCCAGGGCCCCTCTCTTTAGCCTGCCTCTCTTAGTTATGCTATTATAACTCTAGACTGCTGTGGGAAGCTCCTTCCAAGGACACAATGAGCCGCTCCCTCTTCTCTCTTTTCACTTGTCTCCTTTTGTGTGCATCTTAGTCCCAGAAATGCCTGTTACTAACCTAGCTCTGGGGAGTTTTCTCCCCGGAGTCCCTTTGCTTCTTCTTCACCCAGAACATCGCCTTGGAATTGGGTGGCACCTACACCGGGGTCCTGGGTGCAGCTGACGCTATGGACTTACTACACCCTGCTACGCTCTGCGTTTCCCCGCAGTGTCCGACTGCGTCCTGCCGCGTCCAACCGCGTCCACCCAGGCTGCTGTGCCACACTACACCCCGTAACGCCCTGCTGTGCCCTACTATGACATGAACTACTATGACTACCATTGTGATCACTGTTTCACTATCTTTATTATGACTATTATTGCCACCATTCACCACTCCCCCAACTGGTGCCGTCAGACACCGCCTACCAAGAGTCTGGGTCTGTCCGAGGTTTCTTCCTAACAAAAAAGGGAGTTTTTCCTTGCCACTGTCGCAATAGCTACTGCTAATGCTTGCTCTTGAGGCAATCACTGTAATAGTTGGGGCTTCGTAAAGTACAGAGTTTGGTCTAGACCTACTCTATCTGTAAAGTGTCTCGAGATAACTCTTGTTATGATTTGATACTATAAATAAAATTGAAATTGAATTGAATTGAATATTTCAAGCAATAATGTCTGCGAAAAGTCACAGGTAAGCAAAAGACATTGATTAATCTGAGACTGTATTGTAGGCTGGTCACAGGCGTGGTAACATTTATTTTCTAGCTAGGCATTTTTGGTCGGAAATATTAACAAAAACTGTCTTCGGCACAAAACTACTTATTTAATGCATTTTTCTTAATTTGCTTATCAGCATTATAACATGGGTGTACATTTGTTTATATTTTTAACCCAATATGTGGCAGTAACTTTCACTGTGAATATTTAGCTAATATTTTAACAATTATGTTATTAGCCTACAATGTTCATTTTTGGTAAGACGTGGTAAAATTAAGTGTTTGAACCTGTATAATAATATCAGGGTCAACTTTTGTGGAATACAATTAGTCCCGCACACTGACCATTACGCAAGCAATAATTTATTTAGAAAAATACAACGTTGAAGGTCTGAGACCGAAACGTTGTATTTTTCTAAATAAATTATTGCTTGCGTAATGGTCAGTGTGCGGGACTCTTCTCTAAGCCTTTGATCTGCCACTTTTGATCATATCCTACGCACCTGCCCGACAAAAGAGATGTGCAAAAAAGCTTTCTTACGTGGAATACAATTAAAAATAAATAACATACACCTTATATTTTATACTGACTTTAATCACAGGATAAAGTGACAGTGAGGCTTAGGTGGTGATTAATAGCAGGATGAAATGTTGGTGACATGTCCAAACAGTGCTTTTGCTAAAAGGACAACTAGCATAGCATTAAGGGGGTTATTAAGAGTTAAAAGGGTCAGCAGTTTAGATGCATACACATTTCTTAAAGATCTTACCTCTATGCATTCTTGGTGTTAAACACATTAATCAGTAATGCATCTGTAATATAGAGTATTAGCCTGTTAGAATTTTGAACTGCTGTAGTCATGTAATCATATCCCTTTTTTTTAAAATACATAACTGTAAAATAGGTGTTGACAGAACAAGATTGACCATAATTGTTAGATAATTGTCTTTATAATTTTTTTTTAAATAGTCATAATCTGACTTTGTCTTCATCTTGCAGATTCAAAGTCTTTGGAAGGGTAAGTCTACAAATTATGTTAATGATATGTATTTTTTTTAAAATACACTTCTAAAAAAATAAGGTAATATTAACAAATTTTCATAATTGCTAAACCACATTTTTTGCAACCTTACACCGCTTTCTCTGTTCACAAATTACATTCATTGAACTTATTGCAAAATCAAGCCTTTGCCTCTTTACTGTTCTGATCCAATGTATGATTGAAGTGTTACCTTAATTTCTTTGAGCGGTGTATAAATTGATGTTGGGGTCTGATTTTACTTAACATTTGCATATTTTTTCTAAATGTATTCATCAATTTTATAATATTTATTGTTAATCTAAACAGGAACTGTGCATAAACACAGGAAAATGATTGTTATGATGATTACATTACAGGGACGTTTCCAATGTATCACGGGGGAAGATGTTAGAGTGGCTGCATTGACAATGCAGTCACAAGGCCAAAAAATGACAACGCATACATGGTTGGAAAATACTATATGGGGAGGAATGTGTGCTCTGTTCAAAATAACTAACTCTTACAACCACAGAAGGAGGCTAAGGAAAATATATAATGAAGTTCTTGAGGTGAGACATTCTGCTCTGCCACTACATCTACATATTCCCACCTTTGTCAGTAGAAGTTACATTTGACGCAAGATGGCCTTCATCATAAAAACAAAAAATATTATAAGTTCTAAATTTAACTGTAAATGGATGTTATGCACAGAAGGCTCTTTAGTAAGCTCATTTGTTTCCGGTGCAGCCAGGTGTGTTATAGTCACAGTTATTGATTATGTAATGTAACAGGTCTACATGGACCCTGTTGGGTGTTGCACTTAGTAAATCAGCAGGTTATGTATAATGATTTATGCGTGTGTCCACATTTTTATTATTGTGAAAACAAGATATTCAGTGTTGGGGTCAACATGTAAGAAGCAGAATATAACAGAAGATGTTGTTACAACACAGCTAACACAAATAAATGAGCTGGCTCAAGAGCCTTCAGCGCATATGGTTCATTCTGGCCATAACAATGTATTTAACTGGTGTCACCTTTACAGACACAATGGTAATGGTGTTATGGTGTGGTGTTAGTCTAGAGTTATTACATGTAATTGTTGAAATGTGGAAAATGCATGATTATGGTGGGTATGGATTGTGATTATGGCTGTGGTTATATTACTTCAAATACAAATTGTTGCCTCAGATGAGAAGAAACAAATGTGGTGTGTTTGAACTGTCCTTCCAAAGCCAAAGATGGTTATACATTTCAGTGACTTTGTAATTTAAGTAGTTGGGCCTTCACATGATATCTTTTTGTACATAGTAAACTATTTATAACCTGTTAAACAATCTCTGACACACTTCAGGAACAGGAGGCACGACGAGTACCCACTGAAGAAAATAATTCTGACATAGAGCTGGATGAGTCTGAGGATGTTGAACAAATACCACCTGAGACACAGTCACCTGATTTAGAGGTGGGGATCTTTAGTTGTGTTTTGTGAGATGTTGTAAACACTGCCTTCTGCCAATACATTTACTGATGTTCACAATTTAACAATATTCCTCCATAGACCTCACATCAACAAGATGTAGAGGAAGAGTGCCTACCAAAAGCTGTCATCACAGACATGGTACACGTCATCGTCACAGACGAAGAAGACAATGAACAACTAAATACACAGTCACCTGATTTAGAGGTGGGTGTCGTTAGTTTGCGAGATGTAAACACTGCTTTCTGTTTTTGATTAACCATGTAGCTTCAAAATTTGATTCAACCTTTTCTTTACAGATATCTTGTCAGTGCCAAAGTTGTCAAAGTTACATATTGTTGTCTTGCTACTCATAAAGTGCCTGTTGACTGTTTTATAGTGTTGTTTGACGGCCTAATATTATGAATTAATTTGTATGAAATGTCCAGGAGGAGCCTATATTGTATTGACAGCACTGAAATCACCGCTCCTCTTTCTTCTAAGATACTTAAACCTGCCTCCTAAACCCTACGTCACACAGTCCAGCGTTATGAATTATCTGTCCTCCTCCCCTTACTCCTCCATTTAACCTGAGACTTTCTAATGAGGAGACACAGCACTCAGAAATAGAAATGCATGGGGTTTAGTTAATAATGCCAATATGGCACAGTTATGCCCAAAACGATGCCCAATAATTGCCCAAAATGTATAGGAATATGGCTGCCGAACGGAGGGACGTGCCTAAAATGAGTTTGATTTAACTACTGATGTTCCCTTTATCCACAGGGGGATGCCAGTGGACATCACTCTCTAGTTAGCTCTGCTTTAAGCATTTCAGGACCAAGGCCAGCTACCAGGGGTTATAAAGACTTTATAACCCCTGGTAGCTGCTTATGCATGCAAAGGAAACAAGCAGTTCAATTTAACAATGAAGACAACTAGTTCAACGTGTTTACCCTACTACTTTCTTTGATCCTGACAGTGCTAACAGTGGGCAGTTAAGTTAATTACAGTTAATTCAAGTGTTGTGAAGTTGGAATTTAAGCATATACTACACTCCACAGTAAAGTTGACTAAAAACAGGTATAAAAATAATCTGTTGCTGATTTCTTGTAATCTCAAAGTGGGCAACGTATTTATCTTAAAAATATTTATTTCTTTATGAGATTTTCCTTTTTCTCATAATAAATTTGCGTACCTTTAACATTGTAACATTCATGCTGAGATTAGAATCAATTACCCCCCCAAAAAAATGTATACCTGTTTTAGTCAACTTCACCAAAGGTGCCTATGATTCCGGAGGGTACTGTATATATAGTCAATGCTTGAATTCCTATTTCACAACACTGGAATCAACTGTAAATAAGCTAACTGCCCACTGTTAGCACTGTCATGATCAAATAAAGTAGTAGGGTACAACACGTTGAACTAGTTGGCTTCATTGTTAAATTGAACCGCTTGTTGCATGCTATAAAGGCATGACTAATACCTATAGTAGCAACTGTGCGATAACTCATAAAAGCCTTTGAGGTGTCCCGATATATATGTAATTAATGGAAATTTCTTTGCCTCAAACATAAATTCAGTATATCGGGACACTTCAAAGGCCGTTAGCCCTTATATCACATGTGCTCTCTTCCTTTTTCCATGATTCAGGAAACACTGCCACTGAATACGGCCCCACAGCAGCAAGAGAAACTTTACTGCTTATGCCGCCAGCCAAACTACGAACATGACCCCTATGTAGAATGCAAGAAATGCAAAGACTGGTTTCATCCATTTTGTGTTGGAGCACGGACTCATGAAGATCTGGAGTGGATTTCTCCTTGGTCTTGTCCAAATTGTTCTACTCAACCCCCAAAAAAGCCTAAGAAAGAAGCTCGTCGACTATTTAGTAAACAAGACAGTACATCTTCCAGTAAACAAGAAAGCATAGAAGACAAGGAGGTTTGTGACAGGGATGAGAGGATAGAAGACACAGATAGCAACACATCTAACCCTGAAGTCTCTAGAGGTTCAGACTCTAGTGACGAGTGCTATCCGCAATGTCACCAAATCTCTTTTTCACGAGCTGAGTGGGAGGACATAAAACCTGTAGATACGGAAAAAGGAACAAGTGGACATCTTGGAGGCACATGGTGTGACATCTTTGCCCAAAAAATTTCAAACATTTCAGACTGCGTTTTAGTTTTCAAAAGGAATCGAACAAAAACAGAAGATTCCAGAAAGAGAACAGGTCCATTTTGGCATGGGGAGGCACATTGCAAGTTTGCCAATTGTAGGACCTTCAAAATGATAATTCTTGATGATCCTGGGACTCACAATGACGAGATTATGGTTGAAATTCATGTCTCAGGTACAGAAAACCACCAAACAGCATTGTCCCATCGTAGGCACACAAGAAAAACAGAAAGGGAAAAAATAAGAAAAGAACTGGGGGAATTCACCCCAACCCACATCCACACCAAAAAAATGGTGAGTGCCAAAAAGGAAAAACTCCTTTCAGGAAATTTTAATCAGGTGCCATCCATTCCTGTACTCCTGTACTAAACCTTCAGGACAGATATCATAAAAACCTATTTTTGGACATATCTCTTGTGCAACAAGCACAGGACTCAAGGTCCAAAAGTACAGCTTTAAGACACCACTATGTGCAGTTTATAGGGATGTCACCTTTTACTGTTCACATGTACTCCCTGCCTCAGCTCAAAGCTTTGAAGGAAAAAATTGACAAAAAGCAGCTTTGCTTATATCTTGATGCGACAGGCACAGTAGTAGCCAAACCTCCTAAAGCCAAAAATGTACTCTATTATGCTCTGTGCATGCCCCTGGAGTCGCCAAGGCCTACTGTAGTTCCCCTTGCAGAAATGATCACCTCGGACCAAACTTCTGTGAACATACAGAACTGGTTAAATTGCCTGTGCCGAGATTACACCTCTATATACAAGAAAGAGTTCACGCCCACAAAAGTGGAAACAGATTTCAGCTGGGCCATCATCCACGCAACACTGGCATCCCTGTCAAAGTGTACAATACACCAATACTTACAGAGATGCATGGAGGTGTGCCAGAACACAGAGCCTTGTACATTTACAACTGTGCACATATGTGCTGCACATATGATCAAGATTGTGGCAGACAAGGCATCAAAAGTGAAGTGCAGTAAAAGTACAAGGTCTCTATTCCTACATGCATTTGCCTTGGTACAAAATGCAAGCAATCTAAAGGAAATACAGATGATCCTTCATATGATTTCTAATGTATTCTCCCTACACTCCATGACTTCTGCCTGTTCAAGTATTAATGAACTACAACAGGCAATACAAAAACAAGGCTTGGATAATGAAGTGAAGGCTGCCCTGGACACAGCCGGAGTGGATCAAGAAATAGGTAAAGATGAAGGGAAAACTCCGAAAGGCATTGTACGGAACTCTCCCTTCACACGGCTATTCAAAGAGGTCTTAACCCTGCAAGAAGATGACAAAGGTGAGATGGACCGTGGACTGCCAACTAACCCACATTTTTGCCCAGATCTTGTGAAGATATTGAAGCCATATGTAGGGATATTACCACTTTGGAGTGGTGTCATGTTGGAGCATTTGGGTCAAACAAGGGACACGAATGAATATGTGGAGAATTGGTTCAGAACCACCAAAACTGTCGTGTTAAGGGACAAACTGCATCGGCGTCCAGGACAGTTCATCCAGATCATGGAAGAATTTGTTTTGGGCCGCCTAAAAGGGTCAGAAATCTATTCTGCCCGCCAGGCGTTTGTGGGAAATGATGAGGTGATGGATGATCCGACAGACCAGCCACTTACTCAACAAGAAAAATGGCAGAAAAGGGGAAAAAAATGAAAAGCAAGTATTACAATCCTCCCAACTTGCTGAAAAATATGGGGAAGACAAATTCCTGCCCGCCTTGGGCTGGTGAAGGCTCACTGGACAACAAGTGCATCACAATGACCAACACATGCACAATCGACAATTTGTTGTTCATATTACATCTGGTGTTGTCGAAACATCTGCATGTTTTGAGGCAGGTGGAAGATGCATCCACTGATGAATGGCTTCAGGCGTTGCTGCAGGTACACCAACAGTTCTTGGGAAGGAGGTGGGGCCAGGGGAAAGTCACTTGGCTCATGAACCTGCAGCAATTCAACAACTCAAATGTCTGGGACTGTTTTGAAACAGAACATAATTTTGTTGTATCTCGCCTGAGCACCTTACAACTGATGAGGGAGATTACAACATGTGCCGAACAGCACTGCTCATTTCCAAGACTTCACAGGAATAACACATCATTGAAGTTGTGTGGGTATATTTATCAATATCTCAAACTGTAATATATGCATTTATTTGCTAATTTTACAAATTGGGTGTAATAAATTGTCTTTCAATACTTCCAGGTGCAACAACTTCGCTGGATTGCAGGAAAGCCTGGATGAGTGGTTTCATCCTCCTCCAAGGAACTGCAAACTGATAAAGTAAGACGTGAAAAACATTTGTTATCATGTTCACCACATACTGCTTCACAAGACATGTGACAAACATTTATTTGATCATGTTCCCCACTTTCTGTAATTTATCATGCTCACTGATCATTCTGCAGCATCAAAGGATTACCATGCCAAGGACAAAGAAACATAGTTCGGCAGGATTTCGCAATTGGTAGACCTACACTGCTAGTGCTGAGGTTTCTGTCTGTACAAACTACCAGAAGGAACAAGCAAATTTGGCCTAATCAATTGCCAGAAGAAGTCAATATCCTAGGCGAAGGGTGGGTTTTGTGTTCCTCTGTAGATAGTTTATTTGAAATAACATGGAATACAATGTAACTCATGATACATGTCCCCTCCCCAGGTACATACCTATTGGTATGACTTACCACCAAAACAGGTCTGCCCATTTTGTGAGCTTCCACCGTGTTGGCAATCAGGGATGGCATTACTATGACGGAATGAAAGAGACATCCAAAGCAGGTGGTGGAGTTGTTGAAGTCAATGATGCAGAAGTGAGGAGACTCATGTTACAAAGCTGGATTGCAGGACACTTGGTCCTTGTAACAGTAAGCATCGTCTAGACCTTCCTTTGTGCCCCCTTTGTGTACACACACATACCAAAAAAAATGTTAAAAAGTTTAAAAAAATCTCTCATGACATACTGCTTCACATGCTTCACAGAAAAATAAATAAAAGTGATGGTGCGATCGTCACATGGAAGTCTGAAGATGAGGTAAGAAATTAACTAAACGGTAAAAAATAAATATACATCGTTGACCAGAATAATAATGTTAAATTGAATTAGAAAAATGTTATGTTAACAGAACTGTATTAACAGACTATTGAGATAATAAGGGTGGTATTTAGGGCTGTCAGCATTAACGCGTTAATCGCAATGCGATTAAGGGCCGCCGTGATGTGATTAATTATTTTTTTTATCGCATTAATCGCATTAATCGCAGAAATTCAGAGAAATTAAAAGAAATTAAAAGAAATTAATCATTTGACAGCCCTATTTAGGAGTTACTACACACTATATTGACTGGTAAAGATAGGGATTTTTAGATTTTTAGTTAGGTACTTGGAGGAATTGTGCAATAATGACAGATTCACACATTTTTCTTTTGTTTTCAGTAAATAAATAATTACAAATCTTAAAGTCAAGTTCATAAAGTCACTTTCTTTGCATTCATTTGATTCCCAATCAAGATCCACTGGTAAAAAATGCTTTCCATTGTTAATATGTACTTAAAAACTGTTCTGAAATGCTAAATAATAGAATTATAATCATGTGATAAAACATGCGATTAATCGCGATTAACTATAGAACTTCAGCGATTAATCGTGATTAAAAAAAATGTATCGTTTGACAGCCCTAGTGGTATTCCTACAATGGAATGAAGGAGTCCAAAACAGGGAGTGGAGTTGTTCAAGTAAATGATGCACAAGTGATAATGCTTATTTTATTATGAATGTGTGTTCAATACACCTGCCTCAGCGGGAGGAAAGGACATTTCGACATGGAGAAATCACCGCCAAACTTGCAAACTAAGTATTTTAATGTGTGAGTGTTTGTGATGTGGTGAATATGTTGAGGTTTGTGTTATTCTTGTTTCCAGTGTACAGCGACTAAGACGAGTGTGAAGGTGTTCTTGTTTGTTGAGTTAAAAAATGATCTCGGATGATGTTGAGGAGGTGTGCAGGAAAATGTGGGGAGATCAGCATCCTGAACCAGGAGGACAAGACAGCCTTTACTGCAGAGACAGAAGCTGCAGGGGCGTGGCTGGCAATACCCACCTGGATTGGCCTGAGGAGGAGTGACTTCACCCGTGGGCATGGTCCAGTGTGTACCTCCCCATAAGCTCAGCAGGAGATACAGCACAGAACTGCTCTGTGCTTCAGTATCCAGGGAACTGGAGACCTGAGACATGCACATACACGCATACACACTTACTCTACTCTCTGGGTGAGAATCTCACACACACACACACACGCACACACACACACACACACACACACACACACACACACACACACACACACACACACACACACACACACACACACTCTCTTCCTCTGCTATGTGGTGAGAACTGCTTATCTCTCACACACACGGATCTAGGTCTATCTACATATCGACATTTATAGCCATAAAGCTCTCTGATGTGATGTACACTCTGTTAGAAATGTGTATTTATGTATATTACAAATGTCACTGATGTACACTCTATTAGAAATGCCACGAGTGTCTTCATGCCTTTTCATGTTGTGTAGTTCATGTTGGTTCTCATCTCTTCATGTCATGTCTAGTCTCTCAAGGGTTCATTCATATAATTTTGTAAGCAGTTAATCCTAACTTTAAAGAGACTAATTTATCAGAATTTAACAGAGTCTACTCCATCTGAAATGTAAGGAAAATATTTTATCTGAAATTGACAGAGACTAGTTCATGTTAATGTAACGGAGACTACCGAATCGGAATTTAACATGGACTAGTTTATCAGAATTGAACTGAGTGTACTCTAACAAATTTCTCTGAGCTATACAGAGACTAGTCAATCTGCACTTTACAGGTACTAGGTAATCTGAACTGTAGAGAGTCAAGACAATGAGAACGTTAAAGGGACATTTTTTTATTATGAATGTGTGTGTTCTACAATAAACACACCCTGGTTACTTGAAAGAAAATGCTCTTCATGTAGAAAATGATTCAGGTATTACACTTCATGAGAAACTGTTTCATGTACCACTTGGCTCTCGTACAAGCAACCTGCTGTGCGTGCTTTGTTTAAATCATTTGGTGCATTCATGAGCAATTGTGAAGTGAGAGTATTCTAGAGTTTAGAAGTGTACCACACACCTGAACTGGGGACTTCCCAGTTTGAAGTGTGGTCCTTGGAAAAGCTTCCAGGATAGTGTTTGACGCCACTCAACATAGTGAACGCTCTCGCTTCAGAATTGGAGAGTTTAGAAGTGGGAACCTTCCCACTTCCCAGCCACATGAACACGCTAAAATTCATACAGCGTAACTAGTAATAACCATGTCATTACTTTTCCCTTTCTTAAAGTAAAAGTATTATACCTCTAGAAAGACAACACATGTATATCTTTAAGTAAATTAAACTTTTACGCTAATCAAAAATAGTCAGTAAAATCAAAAGAATTATAATGAAGAGACACAGCACACCATTAGGGAGCAGTGGAAAGTCAGCATCTGTTGCAATATAAATGTCAAATTGTGTATTTTATAGATACAGATAGATATAGATATAGATATGAACATATGGGGCATCATTGGAACCATTATGATCTGTAGTATGTGAATCAGGTGAGAAATTCAACGGACAAGGATATTTGGCCGTTAGGGGGCAGTGCAAAGTCAGCAAATGTTGCAATCGAATTGTCAAAACATGTCAAAATGTCTATTTTTGAGCTGGATTTTCTCCATAATTCCACAGTAGATATGGACATATCGGGCATCATTGGAAACATTATGATCTGTAGTATGTGATTCAGGTGAGACATTCAACGGACAGCCATATTTGGCCGTTAGGGGGCAGTGCAAAGTCAGCATCTGTTGCAATCGAATTGTCAAAATGTGTCAAGATGTCTATTTTTGAGCTGGATTTTCTCCATATTTCCACAGTAGATATGGACATATTGGGCATCATTGGAAACATTAGGATCTGTAGTATGTGAATCAGGTGAGAAATTCAACGGACAAGGATATTTGGCCGTTAGGGGGCAGTGCAAAGTCAGCAAATGTTGCAATCGAATTGTCAAAATGTATATTTTTGAGCTGGATCATGTCCATAATTCCACAGTAGATATGGACATAAAAAAAACAACATTACAACAATATATTACACTTATACCTCACAGTGTGGTAGTCTACAGGTCATGAGAATTTCTGACTTTTTAAATATAATTTACAAGATTGTTGGCTTTCATTCAGACAGATTCAACAAAAACAAGTGTATAAAGTGTATACAACTGTATAAAGAACAAAAAAAATAATAATAATTATATATATATATATATATATATATATATATATATATATATATATATATATATATATATATATATACACACACACACACACACACACACACACACACACACACACACACACACACACACACACACACACACACACACACACACACACAGTACATATCATAAAGCTGTGATCTGCACTGATCATACAGTCTATGGCACTGATGCAGAATGGCTCGTTTTGTGATAAACACTGCCACACAGTGGCTGAAACGGGATTTTTTTAAGGTGGAATCGAAACTTAAAGAGAACCGGAGCGAATGTGGAGCCAAGTTCAGCGTAGTAATATAGCCAGCATCTAACGTTAGCTACTCCGCTGTGCTGTGAAGTTATGTCTGGCTATGTTGTTAGCAACATTGTTGGATGCTGCAGTCTCAGCCTGGCAACCAACGTGAACTTCGAGTCTGGGGAGGAGAGGGCGGGGGAGACGACTCTCTCCAGTAGTTTGAATTTGTACTGCAGTAACTATTTTAAACAGTAGCTGTCAGTATTACATATTGCACCTTTAAATGTGCCAAGCTATGTTTCTGCTTGCTTTCTAATCAACAAAAGCACTCTGCTTTGTGTTTCACATGCTCAGCGTCCCCAGAAAAACCAGTGATGACCTCAGTTCCAGCAGAAGTCGATGCTGGCTCAACAATTACTGTCTCGTGTTCTGTGATGCACACATGTCCGTCACATCCTCCAGTGTTCTCATGGAGTGTCCCTCACCTCACCAGCGAGGTCACGCACACCTGGACGCCGCAGGGCATCTGGGAGACGACCTCCACCATCACGTTCATGGCTGCTGGAGGAGACGGGGTCAAAAGCCTAACCTGTACTGCTATCTCCTGGGGTGGCAAGCAACGAGCTGGCACAGTCCAGATGACTGTGAAGGGTTAGAGCCACACAATTCATCTGTTCTGTTCATGTCTGGTTATGCAGTTATATCATACATTGAGTTGTGTATATTACATTTATTAATACATTTAATTGAGCCTAAAATGTTTCTACATTGCCAGGATCAAGCTCTCGGTCAGTAGCCATTGCAGTGTCAACTCCTGTTTGTAATCATCCTAGTTGCAGTGTTTGGAATGGTCTTCTATAGGAGGAGGTAAACAGGATCCAGGATCCATAATCCACAAAGTGTAATTACACACATGGCAATAAGTCAAAAGGTGTAGGCTTAACCAGGTGAACAAGCCCAGTTGAGTAAAATAAATGAACTTACCCTCTTCAAACATTTTCAGGTGAATAAATCGACTTTGTCAGTTGTTATCACTTCCTTATTTGTGATATAATTATTGAAACGTTATTTAAAAGTTTTGATTTACAGAATATGATTGTATAGAGCAAACATTGCCAGAGCATAAACTGTTCAGACAAAGCCTGTGATATGTCTTCATAATAAAATAATGATTTGTTTTGTCTATAAGCTTTTTGGGTGTTATCTACAGTAATAATAATGACCGAAAGTGATGTGAAATTGTATAGTTTTTACTCAAAAACCTTGAGAGAGGACCCACAGGTTACCCTCCACAAACATGCAAAAGCTTAATATTGAGCCCTATGTGTGAAGCTAGAGAAGGAATGCTTCTGGCAAAATCCACCAGTTAAACAAACAAAAAAACAATATAAGAGGGTGTGGTGCAGGGCCGGTTCTAGCCTGCTATATTACGGTGTGCTGGTAGAAAAAATAGGTGGGCAACTTTGGCGGTTGGTATAGCAGTAGCACAGAGGTTAGAGAAGCCAGCCTCCTGGCCCTAGTGACATGGCACTAACATTTGACCTAATCCCAGCTGGCCTGCAACCCTAAGGCATAGGATTTAGTTCAAGATATGTGGGGAGGTATATAATATGTGGGGTCTGGGGGTCCTCACCAAGGAAAATGTAAGCACTTAATTTCCTGCATTCTGGTGAATTTTCATGCACCTACAGTATTTCTAACGTTTTCTGCATCAATTCATGCTGGAAATGTCTTTATTTATGTAAAGGAAAACACAGGGGACAATTGAAAATATAAAAACATATTGGAATATAATGAAGTAAGGCTCTAAGGGATTCTGTATTTTTCAACTATTTATTCTCCTGTAGATCAACTTTTCACATTTAATGTTATCTCTGCTGAGTCAACACACATGTAGGCCTAGACATGATTTACTCCTCCCTCCTCTTTTGCTCTTTTGTTGATGAACCTCTTTAAATGTGCATGTCAGTGGCACTTATTCATGTGAATGATACATGAATTACTATGAATTGTAATTAATTAATAAACCCCTGGACTGTAATAGCTCAGATGTGTTTCAGCAAGATTTCTGCTCATGTTCAAAACTTTGTACACATTCAAAACTCATCCCATCTTATTTTGAGAAAAAAGTCATATTACGAGAATGAAGTCACAATATTTTAAGAAAGAATCCATCTGCCCTATAGTCTGCTGTGCATTACGTTGTTGCTCTCATATGGCAATATCTTATCCACACCGTCTAACAGACACAGAGATCCCCACCAGGGTCTCTGGATGAGACAAAGTTTAGGGAAGCGGCTAAACACTGCTCTTCATCGGAGGTGGAAAACCGAAACTATGGCAGAAGCACAGACGCAGCGCGACATGTCTGCAGCAGACACACACACACAGAAGCGCGTCCATTATAATCAACTGGAGCTGCAACACTGACTGCGGAAGCCGAGCTGCTCATCTTTATTTTTACAGAGAGAGTGGACACAAAGCGACGGACAGGTCTGCTTCAGAGCAATATAACGATGAGAAGACGGGGCAGTGGGCAACTTTGGAGGGGGGCTTTAGGCTGCCCAGCCAATCAGAAGTTAGAAATGGTACTGGTATTTTCTGTGCAATTTTTTTCCATTGGCTAAACACATTTTCTTATCTTTTGATTGGGTGGGCAAGACGCACATTTGGGTGGGCTGAGCCCACCCCTGCCCATTGCTGCTGCCAGCCCTGGCGTGGTGGTATTTTGTGTGTGGCGTGGGTGGATGCAGAAATGTCCCAAGCACAGCAACATAAGAAATATACAGGCAGAGGGAGAGATATCTTTTGAATGAGTCAATACATTGATTTTTAGGAAAATCCTGCATAGTATGCCTTTATCAGTTACATTTTGTCTGTCCTTGTCGGGGAGCAGAGGTCGTCCTGAGACATCTCACAGAACTAAAGCTTATGCAAATATTTAGTGTGCCAGCTTCTCCTCAAAACCAAGTTGGCATTGTTCATCGATGTCATCTCAAGTAGTTTATTTTAAGGGTATCGCTAAGGAGCTTAGGTTAACTGGAATGATTACATTTCTAACAGTTTGGAGTGTCACACAACCCCTGCAAGAACTTCAGCATGACTCAAAATTATATTCGAGAATGCTAAATACAAAGAACTTCACATACGGCTTAAAGTGGCTCGAATTTAATTTGCTATGTGTTACATGTATGCTATTCTGTTCATAGACTATAAACATAATGGATGTAGCATCAGTGACGTCACCCATTGGTTTGTTGACTGCCATTTTGAACCAGGGAGTTTGCATCTTGTATAGAGACGCTTTTAAGTCCCGCCCCCACCGGAGGGGAAAACAACTCTCCGCTCTCCATTGACTTGTATAGCGTGAAGGTTCCTTCTAGTCAGTTTTGTCTGCTAGCAAACAGAAAACAATTGCCTAAAGGCTGTTGTGTGGTTATGTGAACTACCAACAATGTAAAGAACCCATAACTTAAGTTTTTATAAGCTGCCGACCCGAAAAACTGAGCTTCCAATATTTATATTTACTTTTGTGCATTGATGAAACAATACTACTAATAATAGTTTTTGTACTGTGGCATGCATTCAAAACACCTTCAGGGTGTAGACCGATACAGGTGAACAAGTCATGTAAACTTTTAAATTAACTTTGTTGGCAGAATACATGCAATACACAGCAAATTAAACTCCAGATTAATAGCTAATTAATGTGAAGTGTAAACAAACAGAAAGTTACAAAATTCTCTAAAAAGCTCTTGAATAGTGTAAAAACAGCCTGTTGGATAACATTGTCCACTAGATGGGGTTATACTGTTCATAGTTGAGTCCCACAAAAGTTACCTCTGCTCTCCGCACATTTCCAGCAGGTTATACACAAATATCAAATAAATAGTTAGAGATGGGGACAGGCTGAACAGTTGAATGTGTCCACACTGCGATCTAGATTCAACAGCTAATAACCAAGAATGAGGGGCTGTAATAGTTTACCAAAACTATGTTACAGTAAACACTCGCCAACAAGCCAAATTCCTACCTGCACTAAATCTAAAAATATTTAAAATAAATACAAATATACCATAAACAAGGACCCTTTATACATTCACACAAGTCTCAGCACGCCCAGATAGGGCAGCATTCACACTTTCCTTCTAGAACACCCTGAGCTTAATTAAAATAAAGAAATGATACTGTACACAAATAGGCATTTGTTGCCAATTAGTTTATGATTGAGTAACATTGAGAGCACTTTCTGTATTTATTATATATTAATGTGTTAGGAAACAAGTGTCAAATGCTCAATCTTTGACATGTTAAAGACCTGCAAGACACTGCGACAGCAAATTATGACATGCTTCAACTTTGAAACTGAGTGTCCTTAATGATTATATGAGACAAATGTATTATAAACGAGACTCAGAAATAATATAGGCCTAGAGCACTTAGGAAAACACAGAAATGCAATCGGAATAAACAGCAGAATTTTAAGATTTTTATTTATTCAGCTTTTATCTTTAACATCAAAATATTCTTGATAATTAACATTAAAAGTAGGTTTCAGAATAATAATAGCACTCAGAACAAAAACTGTGCATCATGATGTTTTTTACATTCTCCTTGTTCTACTGAGGAAAAACAGGATGAGCTGTAAAGCTGTGAAATGGTCTATAGGCAACATTCAAAAAAAAAGAAAATTATCCTGCAAGAAACTGTATGAGGCAAGAGACAAGCGAAAAAAACAATTTTACTGAATTATATTTTTATACTTTGCTTGCTAAACTTTCTCAGTCATTGGTTGAAAGGATGGGGACCGGGGTGTGAGCAGCAGTATTATGAGGCCATGCAAAGATGAGAGAAAAGCTGAGTGGTGATGCTGCCGTCTCCACCAGTTAGGAGAGCATGACCAAAGAGACCAGCGGTGCCAGCAGGAGCAGAAGGCCAGCACTTGTGCTGCTGGCGCTGTTGCAGAAGTTCCCCTGACAGCAGCTAATTTCTGTTCCAAGGGCTCCTCCAGTCTGTGTAGCTTGCGTTGAGCACATGATCTTGGAGGCACAGCCCTTTACGGCCACCATTTCACCTCCTGCATTCACTGGGAGAATGAAAATAATGTTAGGGTGAGAGCTTAATGTTTTAGTGCATCCATTCAAACGGAGTTAGATGTTTAATTCTGTAGGCCTGTTACCCTTTGATGAGATGCAGTAGTCCTCATTCCCCTCACACTTTAGAGTGTTGTTGCACTTTTGTCCATCGCAGGAGAAGCACATTTTACCATTTGGATTGGATTTGCTGGGTTCTGTAAGAAAAAACATCCATTGTTCATATTGTTTGGGGATGTAGAGGGGGGTTGAGTGGTGATTTCAATTCCCTTTTCTTATTTATTTCGCTTTCTCTCTCACTCTCTCTCACTCTCTCTCACTCTCTCTCACTCTCTCTCACACTCACACACACACACACACACACACACACACACTTTTTTTAATAATAAATAAGTGCAACCAATACTAACTTTTAAGGAGAGTAGTTTTTGCATTTTTAACAGCTATTGCTTATGCAACTAAACAGGCCTCATTTAAAAGAAGCAGCTAAATACCAAGAGACAATATACAGCAAGTAAGTTACCAAGGGCAGGTTGGGTGTTGCAGAGATCGGAGGTGCAACACTTGCTAGTTAAAACGGTTTTGGCGATTCCAAAGTTGAATGAAGCCTCAACACACTCTTCAGCCAAAGCACAGTTTTTTGAGCTGACATCAACAATTTTTGAACCACCTGCAACAAAAGAGGAACCTTTGTAAACTGGAACAGCACAAAGCAGTTTAACAATAAAAATAATGCAACACAAATGACTATACCTGCATATGAAGTGACTTTAATTGCAACACACTGTTGACCCTGCATAGGGCATTCTTTTGGTGTATCTGTGCAGGTTCCTGAGATTCCCGGTACGCACTCATAACATCTCAGGGTGTGGGCTGAGAAAACACAAAACTTTCAAAGTTTGAACTTTTAAAATATAATAATTTTGACACCTCTGAGGTAATAACAAAAATTATGAGCGCAGATACAAAAAAATGTGTTGTACAGTATGAAGGTAAATGCAGAGTGCAGTTCTGAGATTTTTTTTACTTTTTTTTCAACGGAATAGAAAAGAGGTCAAATCATCCGTGGACGAACAGGTGAGGAACAAAAAGGTATAGCAGTGACAAGTAAAAGTAACCAATAACATGTATAGTTTGGGCAGACAGTTGCCTACTGGTATTTGGCATATAACAATCATGTACAGTCCTCCTTTTTTTAAAGATTAAAAAAACAGATAACAAAACCAAAACTTGCCTTTAGGGAGAAGCACAATCCCAAAGATCAGCGTCAGGAGATGCATTCTGTGATGGCAGGATACTACTGAGTATCAGTTTGATCCGTTAAGAGCATAAGTAGTTCTTCTGAGAAGGGGTTGTCTTCATCCTAAGACCACTCCTTCATACCTCTCTGAATAGTGACTAAATGTGAAACTTAAAAAAACAAAAAAAACAATTCCCCTTAAATTAACTTGAAATGAAACTTATGTGTTTTGTTACCTACAACAAAAGATTGGGTCAGTGTTTAGTTTTTTTAGACAACTTCTAACAGTAGTGTCTTAAAGCTATAATAGTCACAACACAGACAGATTAAAACACACATACATACGTACATACATACATACATACATACACGTACATAGACTGTGTAATTAACTTTTTTAATTTCCATGCATGGTGAAATAACATGCATGCCCTTTATCTCAAAGTAAACAAAGCAATCTTAAATCCACTAAATATATTTTTTGTACAAGTATGATTATTATAATAAAGTTATGGCTGATGTGTGTTTTACATTAGTTCACTTTTACTTCCTTGCATTAACGAAAAAAGAAAAAGTTTGTACACTGTGACATGCACTTAAATACTTCAGGGTGTAGGCTGCAACAGATCCAGGCCCAGTCAAGTAAAAAAATTAACTCTTTTCTGACAGAACACATGCCACACAGAAAATTAAAATGTAAGCCACTTCAATGTAGCAGCTTAATGTAAATGCTTTGTATGTAGCATTCTCTAGTATCTTTTTGAGTCATGCTGAGGTTCTTGCAGAGGTTGTGTGACACTCTGAACCATTGTATAATCACTCCAGTTAACCCATTACAGAATCCTTAAAATGAATTACTAGAGGGTTACCGCTGTCTCACAAACAGAAACAAAAATGCTAAAGAAATTAGGAAAGAAAAGAAGAAAAATTTAAAAATGCAGATGAAGACGCAAAATGGTGAGACCATGGGATTTCACATACCTGCCAAAAACAAAATATTTATTCCTTCTTAACCATATCATGTCACCCAGCATTTTGTTCTGTTTGATCTAGTGTCACGGTTTACTTCACTAATTAACAAAAAAATATTAATAAAAAAGTTAAGTACCGGTAATTTAAATACTAAAAATAACACAAAAATAAGTTTAAAAACAAAGATTTTATTTTGATGTTTGAGTGTCCTCATTTAGGCTTTTAGTGGCCTGAAGGTTGAAGCTCCTTCTGAGCCTCTCAGTGCCGGCCTGGTTTATCTGGTACTTTTTTCCCCGACCAATTTAGCTTTATGAATATGACATTTCCCTTATAAAATAAGTTATTGGTATGAGCTTTAGTTTGAGATGTCTCAGGATGACCTCAGCTCCTAAATGCCGTCTAAATATGACATTTCATATATCTGCAGATAAAGACTTTAAATTGAAATATCGGCATCGGCCCCAAATGAAGATTTCTGCCGATATGACGCTTGATGTTCTCTGCAATTAGGTGGAAAAAATATGAGCATATATCAGCAATTAGCCAAAGTGAGTTGGAAAACATCGGCATATCAGCCAAAATCCAATGTCATGCATTAGATACACTTTTACTGGTGCCCAGCAGGGACATTTTGTTGTTTTTATTAATTATGTATTATTAATTTTAGTTCACATGGAAACCCAATGCAACCGCTGCATGTCTGTTCATCCGGCAGTTGGGATCAGGCGTGATTCAACAGACTACAACAATTTTTTTCTACCAGCACCAACCCTTCAGTTTCATTACTCCTTTTTATTTAAAGCCAGTACAATAAAACACAAGATCAAACAGGTTTGAGCACTAATTTGATGTTTGTGTTCTTTTAGGAGAAACGAAAGCTACATAGAATGTAGACATGTGACTATTTGAATACTATATTTGAATGTGACTATTTCACATTGCCTGTTACTGTCCTCCTGATGTAGGTTTTATAGTCTCTGTCTTGTAAAAGGTTTTAAAGCAGTATGCCAGTGGATACAGCATCCTGGTGCTGTAATAGAAGAGTGCAATGGAAAAAAAGGAAATAAAAAAAATAAAGAATTATATATTTTAATCTGAGAAAACATGTACACCAAAACTGCTTGCAAATTAAAAAAATCTTTCACATTTTGCTTACACGTGTGCAGACAACTGGTTTCATCTCTCTTTCTCACCACTGCTGTACAGGCTTCAGCTGTGTCTGTTCAACATGGTAGGGATACACCCTTTTCTGACACAGAGTGCCAAGAGTCCACAGGTTTTCATTCCCGCCAAAGTCTGCAGAAAGGTGTCCTGCTTTATATCCGACTCTTCACCACTGAACAGGCTTCCAGTTTCACTTGCCCTCATGTAGGGCGCAAACGACGATCTCCACTTTCAGAGCCACAATTTTTCTTTATGTGACCTGATTATTGGACATAACAGCTTAAACTGCTATTGTATATGACAGCAGTTCATCCAAGGTGTTAGCAGAGCAGGCGGCTGTACTCGGAGAGGGCCGAGGACTTTTTCACCCCATCCCAGATCCGCGCTGCGTAGTGAAACCTGTAAAAACACAACACTTATACAGACCAGAAATTGTATTCACTTTGATGAAACCAATGTGTTTTAATGTTTTTTGTGAGATTATTTGTTTTAGATTTAGATTTTGCTTTCAACTGATGTGTATAGTAGAGAGGTATACAGGAAATGGTAGTGGGGTCATGCAACAAAGAAGCGGGGATGGGGGAAATTTATGTGGTATGCGTTTAAGTCACAACCGACAAACATGTACAAGAATTTGTGACCATCTTCCTGTTTAAAATGTGTTTCTTTTATATTTCAGTTCTTATATTTTGATGGGGGGGACGCACAATGAAGGCTATAAGGCAATCAAATAAATAAATACAAACAGAAACTAAATGCTATTCTCTTCCATTTAAATACATTTATATTGACCTAGCAAATAACAAATTAATAATTAAAAAGTCTTGCTTTACAAATACTAGTAGTATTAGTAGTAGTAATAGTACTATGAAACAAAAAAAGAAATGCTATGTAAATCTCTGTATTGTTACTACACAAACCTATTCAAATCCATGGTCTCTTTCATTGGCAGAAACCTTTATAATAAATAATGTTATATTTGCAACTAAAAACAGCATCAGCAAACGTTTAGAAAAAAATACGTTGTTAGGCTGCACACAGCACAAACAACCACCACTTAATAAGAACAGGTAACATGTACATACATGTATCCTAAGAGGCCAAAGCCAGAGCAAAACAAGTTCACAAAGCTCCTCCTGAATCTCATCACATCTTATTAAACTCAGATCTTCTCTCATCTGGACTATTCTGGCTGAACAGTAAATGACCAATGTTCAGAGAGACTTAGGTGATAAACTCAACTTGAAACAATAAAAGTGAGGGGGAAAGAAATGAAGCACTAAGATAAGCAGTTTGGTCATTTGTGCTTAATGTTTGCCTAAACTGAATTATAGTGGCTTTAGTAACCAAACCAAGCTGAAATTGTAAAAGTTAGTTGAATTTTGAGGGGTCTGGTGAAAGCCAAATGATTAGGCAACAACATTCACTTTATTGTATGTCACGGCCCTCTTGTTTCCTGTCTCTCTCTATGCTGTCAACTGTAAAAGAAAGGTCTTAAGGCTAAAAAGAAATAAACCTTAAATGTCCCCACATCCCCAGTAGAAATGACACACTTACTGTAATAACATTTCTAGTGTCGTGTTTGGTTGCTTTACGTTTTTGATGATTAGCTTACAATTGATATTAGAAATTCAAAGTGAGCAAAGAAGAATGTGATGCGCTTACCAGTTCTTCTCAGTGAGGATGGTGTGTGACAGCTGACAGCGAGGCATGGCCAGTATTTGGCTGCGGAGTTTTGAAACCATGGTGGAGAAGGCAGGATGTCCTCTGTACCCCGGGAGCAGAGAGAAGAGTGGGTATGCCCCCGACCCTAAACACGGTCCAGAGATATTATTTAATACACATCTGACACAATACACAGGAGGACAATTGAGTTTTGCCTTATGTGAAGAGAAATTCTCTATGACCTGCTTTAGTCAGATTATCCTCGCCATCATTCTCCTGCATAGGGAGGAGGAACATGTTGACTTCGGTTGCCAAATAGTCCTGCCCCAAGCCAGGGAAGATATTGCAGTCTAGCATGGATAATTTACCTAAAAACAAGACATAATGTGGGGTCAGTGCAGGTGTGACATGATTCATGTTGTTAATCAAATATCTTAACCAAATACTAACATCATCACACCCACAGTACTGTCCCAAACCATTTGCATTAGATTGATTCATGCCTTCATCACACAACCAGCATTAACTACTGGAACAGCATCCTCTATGGTTCAACTGAGCAGATGAACCATAGAACCATAACTCTGCAGCCCATCTCCTCACACACACCCGTTCCCGTGATCACATCACTCCCGTCCTTCAGAACCTCCACTGGCTCCCTGTTTCCCAACGCATCCAGTTTAATGTCCTCCTCTTCACCCACGAAGCCCTCCATAACCAGGCTCCTTCCTACCTCACAGACCTGCTCCACCCACAATCCCCACTCATCAAAACACACCTCTTCAGATTAGCTTTCCAATACAAAAGTCTTATATTTCTCACCTGATACTTACTGGTTTTATTGTTTTTAATTGCTTTCAATATGCTTGTTTTATGTGTTGGTTTTATTGCTTATTTGTTTTTAATGTGCTATATGTCCTGGTTTTAGTGTAAGTGTCTTTGAGTACCATGTAAAGCGCAATATAAATAAAATGTATTATTATTATTATTACTATTATCTAAGCATAGTTTATATCATTAAACATGATTTGCCCTTAAAAAACAACCATAGTGTGAATAGAATATATGTATGTATAAAGAGGACAGTCTTGTAGTGTTTTACCTTTGTATTTGAGATGCGAGTGGGCCATTAATTTGTCCACCACCATATGCATATTCTTCACATTCCTTGGGCAGAAATCATCCTGCCTGGCCTTATTCTGGAGGAACACTGGAGGAGGGAGGAATTTAAAGAAGTTGATTTTAACATCAGTAAACCTGGTTGGTGTGTGAGATTGTGTGAGTGTTGTGTTTCTGCATTAAACAGTCACCTATATGAGGATAGTACTCTGCTCCATCGTCATTGCCTGAAGAGCCAGTGCTGTCATGGCTTGCAGACGGAGTGGAAGGTTTGAGCATCTCAGCAGTCTGAAGAAACCTATCCATATACACAAAATTAAACCTCCTGTGTGGTACCAACATTTGTTTTCATGAAGAAAATAACAGCCTAGGTTGGGTAATTAGCCATCTGTCAAAATACATATGGGCATGTGAATATTGTCTGAAGACACACTTGAAAAAGCATATGCTTTAATTCCTTGACTATTTAAGATATATAATTTGTTACAATTGAACAAGATTGTACAAGATGAATGAGCGTCAGCACATGTTAGACGGATACATAGCAAGTTATTTTCAACAGGTCTGGATTTGCCGGCATGTTTTGTCTACAAGACCAACTGAAAGATAAACATTATTGAACTTATTAAAAAGCAGAAGACAAATATCCTCTCAAGATACAAAATGAAATACTCAACATTCCTGTGTGTGTGTGTGTGTGTGTGTGTGTGTGTGTGTGTGTGTGTGTGTGTGTGTGTGTGGGGCCTTTGAGAGCTAACCTCTTCTTTCGTCTTGTGAACCTGGACACAGACTATGACACAGATGCAGATTGCAGATAAGCAAGTAAACCAACCTGTAGAGGTTTAAGTCAGTGAACCAGTCTTGAACCACAATAACCACATGGCACACTGTAAACAGGAAGGCAGCGATCTGAAGAGACTGTAGACAGATTATACAGAGTGTACAAATGTGGTTACATGAGAATGTGTGTGTGTACAGAAGAATTAAAATGACAACTAAACTGTCGAACTGATGAATCACTGGACTAAAGACACATATTAGTCCCTATAGAAGTTTAGTAACTTTTAATGCAATTCTCTGTATTATTTGTCTTTAACAATCATGCATACCTAATAGGCTTATATTTTGACAAATGCAGAGATAGCAGAGGGGGAAGGCTCTGTGAATATACTGTAGCTGTAACTGTGGATTTATTTACGTTACGTTTTAAAGTTTATATTACATTTTACATGTTTTAAAGTTTATATCACAGTGATCACATAAACAACTAGTGCTTTCACCAACTGCCATCTGCAGGCCAGCCACTGACCTGCATCTCAACATATGTGTGAGGGAGGTTGTACTCTGGAGGCAACTTCCGATCGTTGTTGATGAGGTGGTCGAGAATAGATGGGCTGAGCATGGGCTGAAGAAACAAATGAGGCATTTACACACAACTCATCAATCCGCAACATACAATCCTTAAATACAGTGTTTTATAGTCTAACTGTAACTACTGTCTATTCCAAGGTCACATTTCAATTTACACAGTTAATAGTCTATACTGATGACGATTCATTTAGGGGTTTGTTCCAGTGCCGCCCGAGGTTCTGCCGGATGTCCCTCATTTCCGGCCAGATGTTCCTCACCTACTGCTTTTCTTCTAAACGCCGGTGCATTTATGAGGACTATGGTTAACTGCTCCTCAGATCTCAGCAGGGTAAATCCAGACAGCTAGCTAGACTATCTGTCCAATCTGAGTTTTCTGTTACACGACTAAAACAACTTTTGAATGTTCCAACAAAACAAGTTCCTTCCTGAGGCTATTTTGCAGAGGCACCTTGCCTCTGTCCGGCGCTTAGCACCGCCCAAGACGATGGGAGAAAAACGTGATTGGTTTTAAGAAATGCCAATAAACCAGAGCACGTTTTTCTCCTATCCCGGAATGTTGTGTGGACTAGCCAGACCCTCCTCCACAGCGCTGTACAGGTCTGGCAATGCGAGACTACACAGGTAATGACTTGCTTAGACTCTGACAGAGCAAATTAAAAATAATACAGAAAAAGAAACAGTCACAGTATTCACAATACTTTCATACCTGTGTATCCAAGAAGATGACTCTCTCCTGTGTAATAAAGAAATCAATGCCTGTGCTCTGGTTTCCTCCTCTTTCCTTGATTTCTTGAGTCTGGGCTCTGAATACATAGCCCCTGTGCAAACAAACACGCATTACATCAATTAAAGTCACTGCACTAGTTAAGCTAAAAGAAAAGAACGTATAGCATCTGCAAGTAACAAATGCATAGATAGGGTGTAAAAGTCTAAATAAGAATTTTAGTTAGTACTTATAATTTCCTCTAAACAAATAGCATTTGTATTACAATGTCCACACACTAGACAACCATATGGCAGTGTCACACACTGACCTGATTTGAACAAAATAATAGATGAACAAAACACACTGTATTATTGTTTCAAATTCCTCTTACATACTGGATTACATTTATCTGTCATTATTGGAATGCCTCATCCTCTTTAGCATCATTTAACTGTGACTTATTCATGGTTCAACTTCAGTTTTTAGCCAATACTCTTTTCACTGTTGATAAATGTAACATATAATTTGCACATAACCGAGCAGTTTACAAGCTTGAGCTCATTGTTGGTGTAACAACCAACCTCACCTTTGATCTTCCTCTGGAGTATTGGCAGATAACAGTGACATGATTGTAGATTTCCCACTTCCCTGCAGGCCAATGACTCCCACCACCAACATATCCGTCTGGTCCCTCAGATACTGCGACAAATGACAACAAAACACAACTCCCTTTGAGTTCATACAGTACAGCGTAATGAAAACACTAAAACATCCTTCGATACAATGGCTCCACAATGAACTGAGTTCATTAAACATGAACTCACCTCCATGGCACTGTCACACCAATTCATCTGATCATCCACGAGCTTAATGCTGTGCTTCATCTTCTCCGGAGGGAGGAGTTTAGACTGGCCCACCATGGCTGGAAATCATATGAAAAGATTCAAGATTTACTTTTGTTTTCTCTGCACATTTAATTTTGCCTTAATGAGTGCATCCAAGTAGAGCATTTCTAAACATGGTAACTGACATTTACCTAAATAAAACGTTATTTTTGTGAAATCTACAAAAACTCACGGTCAACAGCGCTGCTTGATGCAGATGCACCCATTCCTCTGTTTTGGATCTGGTAAACAGGCTGGGTGGGTCGCTGCCCTTCCCTCTCCATCTTGGAGGGCCCAGGACCAGAGGGCTGAGCTGCCGCTTCGGGAGGGGTCCCCGGCTTCCCTCCATCGTCCCGGGCTTTCATTAGCATGATGGGCTTCTCCAGGACTGGAGCTCCACTGACAGGTGCATTCTGTGACGGCTTGGCCTTAAAACATTATGACAACAGCACCAGTCAATAGATCGCATGACCGGATTGGTAGACAAGCTTAATACATATACAAACTGTACTTCTATAATGATCACCTATTAACTGTGACACATTTGTTTTGGCATTGCAAATATAGTCCTAATGTAAATGTACTTTACATTGCCTTGGACAAAATATATTAATGAAAAAGTTAAATTTGAGAAGAATGTTTGGCAAAAAATAGCCAAACTTTCTTCTCAAACATAACAGACATGATGTTTGATTTTAAATATTGCAGTCACAATAATGCATATTTTTACTTTGCAGTCAATCGGACAATCCTACAAACAAAATGTTCTGATGTCTTTATTATTGTATGTATTATTTCTTGTTTTCAATGAGGAGAATTACAATAAGAGCTGAGTAACTGAGATCAGCCAACGTACCCTTTCCCCAGGGGGTTTTGCAAGAATGATGGGGGTCTTCTGAATAAGTGGGCCTGGTGGATCCTCGCTCCCATCCTGAACAGACACATTAAAGTGAGGTCAAAAGTTAAAACCAGCAGTCACAACAACGCAGTCACATGAGAGCATGGGTTTGCATTATAGCTAAAGTTACCCTTCGTTCTCTCGGTTGATATTCTCGGTCCCTACTGGGACCGGACAGATTTTGCCCAGGAAGTCCAGCATCTCTGTCTCCCCGGCGTCGCCTCCTCCTGCGTCCCTGCCCGTACATCCCGGGCTGGCTGTGGCCGGACTCGGACATGTCGCTTTTCACCTGACCACACCACAACAGCACAACTGATGTCAACAGTAAGCTAGCTAACGATAGGAACCCAGTTCAAAGCAGAGGTGAGCTAAATATAATGTTACTTTCACTAAAATATCTTAGAAACTAGAAATCTGCTTTCGGCTAGCAATCATTTGACTATTACTGTCGTTGACGTTTGAAGCCATTTGGTGGTGATGATGGTCGTTAGCTAAAGCTTTCCGTTAGTGCGCTTGTTTCAGAACTCGGCGTTCACCGTTAAGGTACGATAATGGACTGGTTCTTGAATATCAATGCGCTGAAAGAAACTCCACCCGCCTGAAATTCATTTTCTTACCCATCAAACAAACCTTGTTCGTCGGGTAAATGAAGTCGTCATGAAACATCGTAATGATATGGGTAGTTCCGCTGTCATCATTTCGAAGTGTAGATACAGTACCAGCACTTTCTCATTCAAGTGAATGGGAAAGTGTGTCCAAACCATAGACTGTATATTATTAAGTCTATGGTCCAAACCTTTGACTGGTACTGCTGTAAAAATATTGGTTGGATTCTGGGACTGCTGTGTGTTAGTATATGTGTATGGTATTGTAATTATTATAATGCCTAGTTCTTACCTATATAATACATGTATATTATCAACAAAAAAACTTACTACTTAGGTACTTAAGACTGGCAGCGTCAGACCTCCAAAAAGTCAGGTTCTATACGAGGGTTTTGCCTATTAAAAAGGAAACTTTTTCCTCGCCACTGTCGCACCAAATGCTTGCTCTGGGGGGGAATTGCTGTGTCTCTGTAAATTATAGTGTGGTCTCTAGACCTACTCTCTGTATATTGTCCCGAGATAACTCCTTATGATTTGACACTATAAATAAAATGTCATTGAATTGACTGTAAATAAATTATTACTACAGTCTATGGTTATACAGTAACTTATATAAACGCTGTTCAAGTTAAGAGTGTCTTCCAATAAAAACAAAGCATATTGATTACAATTGTTAGTCTAAATATGTGTTGCGTTAAACCCGTTATAACGTTTTCAGTTAATCAAATTAAAATCATAACATTACGTTGCATAGTTCCTTTCAGTGAAACCTCCAGCTGCATTCTGGGAGGTGTATGCATCCCTCTTCCGGGTTTAACCGGATATGGAGGAGTTCTGGAGTGGACGCCATCAAAAAAGACTTGAAACGTAACATTTGAAGGGTTTTTCTTTTTGTTATGTAGCTACGGAATCGTAGGCTATCTGAATTATTGCCACCTGTACAGATGGATGCGCTTCAGACACAGATTTTGGATAGAGGATATAATACAATTATTACTACCGGAATCATTACATACAAGTTGACGTTAACGCTAACGTTAATGTTAGCTGTTTGTGTTTTTTTAAGTAACGTTAACAGTTAACGTTAACTGACCAGGACGAACCGTCATCTTCTAGTTTGGATTCATCAAATATTTCACCTTTGCTCTGTGCTACAGGCTTCAGTGTTTGGTCCAGTACTCGTGGACATAGCTAGCTAGGTGAGTAACGTTACAGTTTCCCTGTGCAGGTAGAAGTGTAGCTAATATGTAAAGGTCTCCCGTTACAGGATTCAAACGCAGCCATATTCTTACACTAAAACATATGTAACGTTAGCTAGCTAAAAGTGGGGGGACAGTTGTAAAGGGAAACATAGTGACAATGGGTTGTGCTGGTAAACGAGGCAGCGTTTATTATAGTGAGGGCATGTGGAGACTCAAAAAGTAAACCACACTAGAGCTGCAAATGATGATTATTTCTTTTCATTCATTGTTCTGTCCGAGGTTTCTGCCTGTTAAAAGGAACTTTTTCCTCGCCACTGTCGCACCAAATGCTTGCTCTTATCGGGGAATGGTTGGGTCTCTGTAAATTAGTGAGTGTGGTCTAGACCTACTGTAGCTGCTCTATCAGTAAAGTGTCCCGAGATAACTTCTGTTATGATTTTGACTGATTTGATTTGAGTGAAATAAAATTGAATTGAGCTTTTAATGTGTTGCTTTTTCGATTAATTGATTTACGGTTTAGTCTATAAACGGTGAGACATTTTTGTCACAATTTCCCAGACCCTAAGGTGACCTTATATCAAGACAAAAAAAAGACACGGGTATGCAGCCATGCTAGCAGCTCTGAGGCTGTATATCAGCAAACAGCAACCATGTTCACAATTACAATGCTGACATGCTATTGCATAACATTACATGTTATTAGTATTTCATAACACAAAGTACAGTTTAGGCTAATGGGCATGTCATTAGTTCTGCAGGTATGATGATTTTAGAAAAGTCAGAGCATAGCCAAGTTGGTGGGCTTCTGTCTGGGGACATTGACGTTCTGATAATTGACTGAAACGAATTAGCAACAATGATACGATATGAACTGATTTGTTTTGTTTTTTATCAGTTTATGGTATTATTATTTCAGCTCATATACATATAATAACTGTAGTTTTGGCAGAATCTACTAAATAGTTGTCTGCTATGATGCTTGTGCTGTGATGCTTGCATAAAACCAGTAATATGGATTTATTACCAAACATTTTTTGAAGTGATTCTGTCCATTTTGCTTTAAATTGCAGACCGCCCAGTGGTTTGCCTGGACCAGCTCCTTATGTCTGAAGACTCAAGCAGCGATGAAGAATGGCAGCTGGATGCACACCCAGTGGCGAAATGTTGGGAGTGTGGCAAAAAGTTCAGCAAAATAACTAGCTTGCTGTCTCACTACAAAAGCCACAATATTAGAGCTACCTGCCACATCTGCAAGGTCACTTTCCGACGCCTGACGTCGCTATCCATGCACCTGGATAATGCACACTCCCCACCGCTTTGCAAAAAGTGCAATCAGTCTTTCAGTAACGGGTGGGAGTTGAACAAGCATGCAGAGACACGTTGCATGGGTTTAATGCCATTTCAAGAAGCTCCCTCTTTGATTTCAGCTATCATATATCAGAATAGTGACAACTTTCCTATTGACGCGACTGCAGAGCAAAGCATAAAGTCGGTGCTGCGTGACTCAGTGTCGGAGTTGAGGCCTCAACAAAGAATTGAGATGGAGCCTGAGAGAGCGGAGACATCTAAAAACAGTGTAGAGTATACAGTGGGTGAAGATGATAATGATATGGACATGGAGAGTGATTGTGAGAAAGCAGATGATTCAGCAAGCACTGAATCTGATGACGAAGATAAGACATACTCTCAACCTGCAGACTTGTGTCCAGATGATCCAGAATCAGATGGGGGCTCAAGTTCAACTGAATCTTCCAGTGAACCTTCTCACAGTCCGCACACTGAAACCCCCCCTGCAGCCCTTCCTACTGTCGATAGTTCAATATGCGCTGCGTGTGGTAGAGGGCCGTTTCGGTCAATGAAGCTTCATTTGCTGCACTGTAGTGGTATAAAGGTAAAATATCAGTGTTCAGTGTGCAAGAAGCTCTTTCTAACTGAGCTGTCTCTAAATGAACACTACATGCCTTTGTATTCCTGTGAAATCTGTGGCCAAGTTTTCCCTAACAAGAACTCGTACCATCACGAGCAGTGTCCCGTGGGAACCAAATCACCTCTGGTCCTCTTTTGTCCCGAGTCAATGCCGCAAGCGTGTAACGTATGCAAATCCTTTTTCACCACTGCCAAATCTTTATTAAACCATGTCACCAAAGTTCACACGTCAGTGGTCAGCACCAAGGTGTGCATTATTACCAATCCATCAGTGTTGACTGATAAAAAGGTTTCACCAGGTTACCGTGGCACCGCAGCCCAGTCAGTCATCAGTAGTCCCAATGTAGTCAACCAGGTCATAAATGGAAAGCTCTGTTTTGGCCAGACCCATGCAGGGTGTCTGTCTAGCCCTTCCTTTCTCTCGACCTCGTCCCACGCAGGCAGACCTCCGGCCACTATATACAAGGCGTCCTCTGCTGCACCTGTCAGACTGGGGAAAGACGGTGCCTTCGGTCCAACCAACCAGCCTTTAAGCCGTCCCTCTGCACCTTTATTCGTCCCTCCTGGTGCCGCTGACAAAACTCCAGCCACTGTGGCCTGTGACCCCGTCACCCCACCAATGCCCACTATTGTGGCCATGTTTGAGAACGACAGCCAGGGCGTCGCTTTGATGAAACGTATGAACACAGGCTGGCGCTCCAAGGCCCCTTACCCCTGCAGGCAGTGTGGTGCCATCTTGCGGCAGCCCTCCCTCATTATCAGCCACCGCTACCTCCACCGAGGCCGCCGCTCACACCAGTGCCAGTGCGGCCGAGCATTTAAGCACCGGCTGCACCTGTTGCGGCATTGCGTTCAGCACGCGGAGACCATCAGCTACATCTGTGTCAGCTGTGGGGAGACTTTCACAGGAGCAAAACTCTTAGCTGAGCACATGAAGGGCAAGTCACGGAAGAAATCGCATTCTGCACGTACATGGAAACTTCAAGTTAAGAGAAAGTGCAGAATGCCCTTTACATGTGACTGTGGACAACTCTTTTTTAGGCCTTCGGCTTACATATGGCACCAACTTAAAAACGGGACAAAAACGAAACGATTGAAGACGCCTTTAGAATGACAAAGCGGCCACATCGCTGGTTCCTCCATGGCTTTTAGGTACTCCTCTCAAGCTTTGTGCACCACACTTTAAAACAAAGTGTTAGATGAAAAGGGATCTTTGACATCTGATTGTCACTCTTTTGTTTATTTTTGTAAGAAAAAAAAAAATCAAAGCAAAATCACATACACATTCATTCTTAATGGCTTTTAATTATAAGCGTGTCCTGGATGGTTGTTAACATGTTTTCACCATGTGCAAATGATACATTGTAAGCAATGTCAGAACAAGTTCCTCATAAGTTCTTTTGAAAACACACCAAAGTACAAATTAATCCACAAGGAACAACACATCAAAACTCCAGTTCATCCTCCAGAGCGAGAGTAAATCCAGTTTAGCAAAAATGTTCTCACAAAGTGCATTCTTATCAGTGAGGTTTGTGTGGGAGTTTCTGACTCCTCGTTTTTACTACAGCTGATACAAATGTTATGCTCTTAACTGTGAAACATTGTAGATGTCTTGGTTTTCAGATTTTAAAAATAGCATATGACTTTTTTTATATATAGTTGTTATATAATCTTCATGGTTTTAATGTTAATGGTCCTCAATATTATGTAGTTTACATCATTTATGTCCACTAGATGGAGCTGTGGGTTGCTTAAAGACAACCCACACTCATGTTTCATTGTTCTCCGAGCAGGTGTAAACTGTTAGAAGTTTTTCCTGCATCAGTTGATTACAACCTCAAATGTTCACATGAATATTTGAGTTTCAGATGACATCCCTTAAAAGCCCAAGCACAGTTTGAAATAAAGGTTTCTTCCACAGTGCTTGAATTGACATTTAGTTGTTTTTTTTTCTCTGTTATGAGCATCGAAACACATTTCATTCACAATTACCTTGGTGGGTTAGGGGAAAGCAGAACAATGAGGACTTGTTAGAGATTGTATTATATTCAAAATTCCTGTTTGCAAACAATAATCAACCATTTAACCATTAAACTGTCTGCTAATGAAAAAGAGCATTTGCAAGAGTTTTTTTTTATACAACTGATTAGGCAAAAACTGTAAAATATTGCATGAAATTTTAAATAAAATTAACGTAAAAATAGGTATCTTATTCCACAGGAATAAGCAATGACAGAGTCCATCAATGAAACTTTACAAATAGTTAAAAGAGCAAGCTCTGAAGCCTGTGCATCGTCACAAATATATTAAATATAAGCTGAAAACACAACATATTTCTCAAAATGCGCTGTGTGATTCGCGCCACAGTTATTGGAAGTCTTGTTTTATCTGTATACTTTTACAGCTATGAGTCACTGTGCAGTGCACTCAACACAGGGTCAGAAGATGAGATCTTTAGTAGGTATGCCAGTCCTTCAAGTGGTTCAGCATGTTAGGAGTCTGGAGCAGCTCCAGGTGGAGAGGATTTACCGTCTCACTTTGAGTACTGTAGATGAAACACTGACAAATACTATATGTTTTCCGTAAGTGTATGAAGCCATGTCACCTGCAACAACAAAAATCAACCAAAAAACGTGTTATTTTCCTGAGCAGGTACGATTAAGCTTAGATACCACATCCTGCACTGTTTTGAGAGCGGATCTGTGCAACGTCGCTGGCAGCTAAGTATTGTTTACCTGATCTCTGGGTTTCGTTGACGTAGAACCTGAGACAGCAGCTCAGAGGTTTGTTGGAAGCAGCGACTCAGCTCGTCCAGCTTCTGCTCCATGGAAAGGATACGCTGCTCCAGCTCCCGATAGGAGTTGTTCCAATTGGCACTGAGGTCGCACATGATCATCTGCATCTGTTGAAATCAGACACACAATGCAAATGCAAAGGTTTTTTGGTATTTACAAGGGGAAAACACTGGGAGTCAAACTACAGCCATAAATCTAATATTACTAAACATTATGCAGAAACATTTTAAAGTGGCCATATTATGCTCATTTTCAGGTTCATAATTGTAATTTGAGATTGTATCAGAATAGGTTAACGTGGTTTAATTTTCAAAAAACACTTTTTGTTGTACTGCACATTGCTGCAGCTCCTCTTTTCACCCTGTGTCAAGTCTCTGTTTTATACGGAGCCCCCCTGGGGTCAGTCGAGAAAAAAAAACTAAATCGTGCGCACAGAATAAAAATCCGTTCCCTCGGTTTCATAAACTGTACACACGGATTCATAATCCATGCTCTCGGTTTCATAAACTGTGAGCAAAGTTAGAAAGATATTCACAGATTCTAACTTCGGGGATCAATTACTCTATAGCGAAATGTTATTAAATCAAACGATGCATCTTTCCTAACATAGTAAGGTTAACAACGAGCTACAAACTCATTTTCATCAAAACGAGCCGTCCTCCGACCTGGAGAAACAACAGTTTCTAGTTTATGAAACCAAGAGCACGGATTTTTATTCTGTGCACATGGTTTAGTTTTTTTTTTCTCAGCTGACCCCGGGGCTCCGTAGTTTTAGCTACAGAGTGAGACCTCGCAACTTCTGTAACATCTGTGTTGTCAGTTGCACATGCGCAGTAGCTAGGTAAGGATTACGTAAACTAGCTAGCTGTTTCTGCAACTTCGGCCTGTACAAGGCAGGATTAGCTGGGAGACTTCTTCTAAACGAGGGCGCACTTCCAACTTTGCGTGGAATACCTGCAGAACAGGGACATGTAAGTAGTTCTATACAATTTATTTTGTAGATTAGGGTGAATTTGTGTGTGTTGTAGCAGTGTTTTGCCAGTGAGAACGAGCTAGCATGCTAGCGGTTAGCAACCTAGGCCCCTTGTCTCGGCTGGTTGTGTAGAAAGCCGTGCAGATTTTGAACAGCTCAGCCGGAGACTGAAGGCAGGACACATTCAGAAACTGTATCTCACTCAAAACAGCATGGATGTTTTTTTTTCAAAGTTTGTATGCGTGTGGAAGCACCAGAGACACAAAATAACACCCCAAATCCCAGAAAAAGTGATTTTTTCATAATATGGGCACTTTAAATGTATGTTGCCGATTTATAATGAAGCTTTGGAGAGTTGATGTCTCTGACTGACTCACTGGGACAGACTCAAAATCATTCCAGTGTTGCCAACAGAAACTGTGTCACTACATTTGGCAGCCCTTTTAGCAACTTGGTTAAAAAAAGAAGCCAACAGCAACAAATCTGGTTACTTTTTTAGACCTCTATGCTCGCTGTGGCTCAGGCTCAGCGGCACTCAGTCAGTAAGCGAGAGCAGCATGTTCAGTTTACTGCACGGCAGTCAGACTGTAACGAGCTGATTGCAAAATGGCCATGGCATGGTTTAATATTGACATGTTACCAAGGGGCTACACTTGCAGTCTGAAAAAATAGGATTTATATATATATATATATATATATATCAATCAGGAAAATGCATTTTAAAGTGCACAAATGACACAATAATGCATCCCACCTGGTAACGTCTTTATTTCTTGGGTTTCTTCCACATGGAAAACCTTTCTGGGTTTGTTCATTCCTGACACAAATGACTCCTGAGACATTTTATGAGAGATTTTTTAACAAGCATTTAATGTGTCTGAACACCTAGCAATAAACAGCAGATTGTAAAATACTGCGTAATAGTCTATGTAAGTAGTGAGTGTTTCAGGGGGATCTTTGTCATCTTATTTTGCATTAGCCTTTCCAATGTAATATTCCAGTGACAGCTGTCGCTTACCTTAGGGAGGTCCACCATCTCACTGACGTAATCTCTCAGTTTTTTTTGTTTGAGGCGTAAATGCCGAAATCTGCGCAGAAAGAGAAGGTTTGATAGATCTCAGTCATGTGGAAGTATTTCAAACATAATTGCATAATAGTAATTTAATGTTCTAGTGCGACACTATGTCTTTGATTTAAAAAAAGAAGAAGAAGAAGAAAGCCAATATGATATTACTATGTGTAGAATTCAGGTTATATCTATGGTTTAAATGCTCCAATGAGTTCTGAAGTGCATATCTACAGATGGAGCATCCTATGTTTGGAATAATAGAACAGTCCTCCTGGCACCACACAGAACCCCTGATTTGTTGAGGAAAATGCTGACAACTGAGTATTCCACTACTCAACCTGCAGGAGTCGTGCTGTTTGTTAAATAGCTATAAAACATTGCTAGAAGGGTTTTGACATAAAGGTGGAAAAGGGCTAAATTTAGTATCTGGGGTGGATGAAACCAGCGAAAAAAGATATATGGAAAGCTATATTGCAATCAAGCAGCCAGTCTCTGAAGACATTAGAGTGGTGGTCTCATTATAGTATGATGTTCTTAATCCCAAAGTGTGGAGATGCCACCCGCTCACACTTTCCACAGTGTATTTATTTATAGTGGCTCTGCCCGGGTTAAAGCAGGAAGCAAAACCCCTCCACCCAGGCTGACACACACACATAATCCTGTTGTCAGAGTAATGAAGCATGCAATCACACTTCTGGACTTCCTGCCTTGTGCAATACACTTGTTCTTAGAAGCTCAGGCTTAATAACAACAGGACACCACTTAAATGAAAAAATGTGTTCCAACTGAATGAAGATGGCTCCGCATTACAATGGTTCCCTTGTCTTTTTTTGTGAGGAGTGCTTCAGAAGATGTTTACCATGTTGTGTATTACTGTCAAATTATAGTGTAAGTAGTAAAAACAAATAGTTATTTTCCAGCATGTCTAAAAACGCTGCCTTGAATTCTGTGTAATAAAAGTGTGGACCCTTGTTCCCACATGTCCTGCTCACATAAGAGGGCAACAAATCTAGTTAGTGATCTGAATTAGTCATTAAAAACTGTGACTATGTGGTTAAGCATTTTGACACTAAGTTAATGACCCATAAAATACACATGTAAGTCAGACAAGCCACCACCCATGTACATCCCTCGCCCAGATACACACACACTACAGACATCCTGCCTGCACCTATCAATTTGCGATACAGTAACTCACACTCTGATGGCTTCCAGAAGGCATCTCTGGTGTCTTCGGTGCTCTCCACGGTTACCCTTTGTGAGGTTTGTGCGGTGCAGAAGCCAGCACTCTCTGAGCACATTAGCAGCAGCATGGCGGATCTGGTGAAGAGAGAGAAGCATCCAAATTGACTGATAAAAACCATGGAGGTTGCAGGACCACAAACGTGGTAATAAGACCATCAAGATAAAGTCAGTCAATTAGCTTGCAAGCTTGACTAACAAAAACACAGCGCTTATCATGTTCCTTAGATAGAATCTGCTTCATATCAATCATTAGTAAAAGTATGAGTCATCCAAGGCAGATGATTGAATCCAGATAGTCTTTTCTGTTGAACTATTTTGCTCTATGGTACTGATTACAGATACAACAGAAGAACTATGAAGGAGATGCTTATATACAAGAATTTGAATGAGGTTTAGACATTGTCCGGTATCACCTTTTTGCACCTTTCTCATTGATTCTATTCATGTCTGTTTGTCTTCCTGCACAAATCACTGTAAATGCCCAGTGATGATGTCACTCTGGCCCTGTTGTGAGGGTTATTAATAGAGGCTGTCACTGTCTGCATCCAGATGTCTTCCCTTGTTCCCATCAGTGTAAATCTGGACTGCACCAGATAGCTCAGAAGGATGCACACACAAGCACAAACACACACACACACACACAGGCCAGAACAACCAACATAAAGATGAACCAAGTGACAGGATGCAGCCACCGGAGAAAGGAAATGGTTGTATCCTCCAAAGCAGTGCACCTACCGCAGTCAGATGCTGCTTTACAGTTTGGTGAAAATCTGTAACACTGCACGCAAAACAAATGCTGATTCTAGGAACTCTATTAATCATAACACATTCATGTATAGTCCTAAGACACTTTTCTGGCTTCATGACAATGTTTCCTTGTAAGCATTTGCATATGTATTTAGCCTATCAGACACTTCCTTCTTCCCATCAATAACCAAACACTTGAATCCTGTTCGAGCCTACAAAGAAAATCCTTTGTAAGCCACTTCCAAACACGCACTCACAAACACACGTACATAAGCTCATCCAGTTTCCTGCCCATCGCTGCACCGTCCTGAGCTGACACAAGTTTCTTTCCTGACAGGGATCAGATGATTTCCTCTGTTTGATGCCTTGAAAATGCTACAAAGGGGTTGGCACCTCGCTCCTCTTTTCCCACACTATCCTGTCCTCTGGTGTCTCTTATTTAAGAAAGAAAACCACTAATAAGACTCGAAAACCAAAACATGCACGCGACACGGAAAGTAGTGACGCTTCCATCCTGGCTGCTCCATCCGCTTTGTCATTCTTCTTATGTGTCTTGCTACACTGCAGTTACCTCGGATAGAAGGGAGGGCAGTCGACTGTTTACTAAATGTTTACATAGGGAAGTTTATATAATTATTGGATAAATATTATCACAAAATATGAGCCACTATTTCCAGAATCTACAGCAGAAATATAACAATCACACTTTTGTCACGTTATATTGAACATTTAAATTTAGATCTGCATTTCTTCGTCAAAGTTACAAGGTACAAGAGAGCCTGTAATGTCATTAGGGCTTATTTGGTGACATGACTCTACACCTAAGATGATTTTCTAAGTAAAAAGTAAATTATCTGGGTGGCTGGGTAGCTCACCTGGTAGAACGCGCGCCCATATATAGAGACTTTCTCGTCGACGCAGCGGCTGCGGGCTCGACTCTGACCTGCGGCCCTTTGCTGCATGTCATTCCCCCTCTATCTCCCCTTTCACATCTTCAGCTGTCCTATACAAATAAAGGCCTAAAAATGTATCTTAAAAAAATGTATCTGACCTATATTGAGCTGTTAATGTGTTAATAATTGTAATTGAACTTATGTAAAGATTCTGTTTTCATTAAGTCCTCCGCAGAAAATGGTTGAATGCTGCTGTGGTTTTCGTCGACCAAACTTTTACATGATTTGGCACATTCGATACAAATGACATATTTTACATAACTGACAAGCATTTTCCAAAGCACAGCAAAGTGTTTTACATTTTTATGGAGTTATGTTATTGTTGTCTGGCACTGCAGAACAGACTTTTCAAATCATTCTGCACTACCACAGCTGCATTACCACGCAATGTTCCACAATAAACACAGACACTGTGATAGATTACCTAAGTTAAACAAGTTTCAAGTTTCTGCAAGCTGACTTTCATACAGAAATTAAAGGAGAAGGTACATTCAAAAATCAAAAATATTAAAGCATAGAGAGTTAGCAGTAATGTAAAGAATGCATGATTTGTAGAAAATGGGCCAAAACATGCCAACAATACTGGTATCTTCTTGGAAGTAACACTTGTCAGATGAAGCCTGTTAGAGTGATGCAAAGGATAAGAAACAACAAAATCCCAAGTAAAAATGACCGTCCATGGACATCAAAAAGTCATATTTCTGTTAAAGAAACTGTTGCAAAGAATAAATCACAAATAGGTGAGTTGCCATGTTGTTCTTATAGTATTACAGTGTTTTCATAATGTAAACTATAACATTATAACATACATTTGCCAAATAACACTTATTTTGCTCTTACCCGTTTAGAGATCTGGATGTCCAGCATGAAGAAGTGCACATGTTTCTCTCCTTTGTTCAACGCCAGCATCTTGGTAACGACTGCCACCAGCATAGCAGTACAGGCTACACCCTAAAACCCAACACACACACACACACGCACGCACGCACACACGCACGCGCACACACACACACACACACGCACACACGCACGCACGCACGCACGCACACACACACACACACACACACACACACACACACACATACACACACACACACACACACACACACACAGTGGTTGGCATGGTTACTAATATATCTACCATCTGCCTGTCTTCTCAACAGTTTCTCAATAGTAATGTAAGCGTTTGAGACCGATCCTGGATACTGTAGTGACATCGACAAAACAGAACTCAAGAGACACTTTTGCAGTCTGAATATGTCTAAATCCTCAACAGTGGGTCTTGTGTGTTTTGGCTCCACCATTCCCCTCAAGGGAAAACACTTCTTCAGAAATCTGAATGTTGATCGTCATACCTCATATGGTTTCGTCCAATAAATCAAAGTTATATTTACACAGAGAATTTAATGGTTAAAAACAGACCTCTGTGGTACTGCTATAGTGCTGCTTTCCTCTGAGAATAGCTGTGTGCTATTGCTGGACAGGGAACCACAGAATGATGGTGAGGATTCAGATAGGGCCGCTGAGCGAATTACATCTACATAGTCACACAAATAGAGACATCACAGGAAACACAGACAAATCACTGCACTGATTTCATGTCCACCACGGATAATGATAAAAGTCTTTACCTGTTATCCTATTTTCAGCTTGCATTAGAAAGAGAGAGAGAAAAGCAGAGAGCAAGATCAAGCATGAGCATGAGAAAGCACAGTTTTAAAAGATATATTTATCCTTCACTCCAACTGCCACAAAATATCTATAATTACACTGTCTGTGAAACCTGGGAGGTACAAACTCTTTCCTTGGATCCATCCACACACAGCGGTGGGATGCAAACAGCGTTGTCAACCCCTGAACACAGCTGCAAATTAAGTTATGGCTGGAGTCGAGAAGAAGTGCTGACCTTAGAGGCGTTCAGCCATATTACAGGTGTGAGAGCCCCAGTGCCTGGCTCCCAAAACTGCCCTGATGGGAGTAGGAAATTTATTTTTTTCCAAATCACAGGCACAGGTTGGCACACCCTCCTGTTGTGGTGGTGCCAAAGGCAATAAACCACCTAAAAATGGATATGGTGGAAAGTTTTCCCTTATAAGGATGGACGCTTATAAAAACAAGGGAGATGGAGAATGAGAAAGAGGGGAAAGATTGTTTTCCACTCTGTCACAGAGGTGTCTGAACCAGACTCGTGCCCACATCCAGAATCACGGTGGTGACTCTTATCTGCTTGTACCAGAATTTAACGCAGCAGAGGTGAGGCAGTGAGTCATAGTCTAAACACACAGCCACTCCTTGCTCTCAGTGACTTATTGTTGATCTTACTTTACTGTAACTCTTTGTTTTATCTCAAGTATAATTTGCCCATCCCTTTAATCCTCCATCTCTATCTCTGACCCTCCATTCCACCTTTTTTCAGTCTTAACCTTGCCACTCCTTTGCATGACCATAAAACCACAATATTATGCTGTTACTTTAAGAAATGCACTGAGAGGTTCGTTTTGCTCTTATTTGCTCCTACTATTTGAACCGACTGTTTTATCTACTTGACTATCTCTGGGGGATACTTTTATTTCTTCCTTTTATTATTCTATGACATGAGATAAACAAGCAAAATTGAACGTTAGATATGTTATATGTGTCAGATATTACAATTTCTCCTCAAGGTATGAAAAAAGACAAAAAGTCAGTGAGCACAAAAAAACAATGACATCCCACTCCATGCAGATGTTTTGTGAGTATTGCACAGCGGCCGCTGCACGGTGACAGTTTCCCTCCTTCAGTCCTTTCGTGTGACTGCCTGGTACCACAAAGGTCTTGCAGAAACACCAGCCATTTACAGCTGTGATCTAAATCACACACGCAAGGGAATGAAGGCATTCAGGTCTGTCAGCACCACTAGGGTGTGCAGCCGGGCAAAAAGGGTCTAATGTATCCAAGAAAACTAGTGCAGAATAGGCTGTGATTGTTAGGGAAAACTCAGGGGCAGCTTGACTCTGGATACGTGAAGGTTCGGGAGACTTTGATGACTTACACAGAAGCATTTATGAATTTCGATTGAGGAGACTTAGGTTTAAGCAGTAAAGTTCAACAACAATGTAGTGTCACGTCGTGCCATACCAACTCTCCGGATTTCTGCATTTCCAAGGAGTATTTAACTCATGCTGGAGGTGTGAACCCTAAGCACAGATTGAAAACAATGTCAGCCTGACCAAACTGCAGTAGAGCCTATCATTAGCTGTGTGCGTATGTTCAACTGTGTCTTCCCTGGGTGTGTGGGGCGTCATCTAATACTGGGGATCTCGGGAGACAGAGACACAGGCCCAAGTCTTTTGTTATCATACAGCTGCTCAGTCTCCCCCTACTCTGAATACCCAGAGATGAACTACGGCCTGATCTACAAGTGTTTCCGAATTGAACATGTTTGGCTTTAACCTGTGACTTGAATGTAAGCTAGGGTACTAGTCTCAATTTAGCAGCATGAATATGTAAGCTGGAAATTCTAGCACAATGATAGAACGCAAAATGCACAGGAGAGAAGTGAACTGACATATACTGGGAAAAACTAAATAGGTAAATAGGGGAAAGAGTTGCTGCAATGGAACAGAACAGAAACGGAAGGGAGTGAAACAAACCAGAGAGGTTGATACGGAACAGTACGGAATTAAAGAGAGCAGAACAATACGGAACGGATCAGAAAGAAACAAAATAGAACAAATCAGAACATAATATAATATGTAATAGTTGGGGCTTCGTAAACTACAGAGTGTGGTCTAGACCTACTCTATCTGTAAAGTGTCTCGAGATAACTCTTGTTATGATTTGATACTATAAATAAAATTGAACTGAATTGAATATATTGGGGAGGAATGGAACAGAATAGAATGGAATTAAATTCAGCAGATTAGAACTAAACAGAACTGAAAAGGGAGACATAAATGGAATAAAATAGAACAGAAGACAAGGGAAATGATCAGAATAGAGCAGAAACTGAATAAAAGTGAAAGTAAGGGAAAAATGGTCCTGTGCAGAAACAACACAACACAATAAAATGAAATGAAAATGAGAAGAACAGCACAGAACATCGCATTTTTGTGCCTTATCAGCTGGTAGTCCATGCAGAAAAATAAGAGGTGGTTTGGTTAGAAACACATAGAAAAGTGAAACGCAGATAAAAAAGAAATTGTGTTTCGTGCTGTTCATTCTCTGATAAGAGAGCCAAAGAAGTCAAAGCAAGCACGTGAAATGAGATAACACAAAGTGGTTTATATACTTCAATATGCACACAGTTGCATATATTTTTAGCACTTATTTTCTCTTAAATAACATGCTTTCTCAACAAGCAACCCAACCTAGTTACCATGACTCCAGTGAAGACACACACAGCCTTGCCACAGCTGGTTTTGGGTGCCACATCCCCATAGCCCACTGTGAGGAAGGTGATGGCTATGAGCCACATAGCTGTGTCCATGCGACCTGTCATTTCTTTGGTCTGTCTGCAGGAGGGAGAAAGCAGGAGTGAGACTGTGTCGTAACAAAACGTGTATTCAGACTGTATTAATGGGCCCGGCCACATTCCTAACATAAACTTAACTGTAATTAACTTTTACATAAGCCCACCCATGGTAAATCTAAACAATCATCAACACCATTTTAACTTGTGTACATAACCATAACCTAAACATAACCTGTTTGAATCAGATCCCAGTGACATTTTATTTTAGTCTGCAATTTCCTAATAATTTCCTTGGAATAACTATCTAATTCAGTATTGTATGGAAAATAGAGACGAGAGAAGTTGTGGGAAAGTAAGTTAGGTTTGTGGAGGTTACAAGCATTATTGTTGATTTCCAGATGTATTACTGTGAAAGGACTGTTCTATTTAAACCAAATTAAATCCATCCATTACTAATTCATTAATCTTATATGGACAGTAGACATTTCTATCCTTTGTATTGGCTATATTGTGATATCGCCTTGCCCTATCCATAGGTTGAATTCTTGCTTATAGACAAATTTCAGATTTTTGCATGTTAAACTGGCCTACTGTGCACTTGCTTAAAGACTAGCAATGAATTGAAATAAAGTAATTGGAAGTGTACAAATTGATTCACAACGACCAATTTTTTTATAATCGGTACAAGTTACATCGTCCCTTACAGGGACCTTTTTATGATTTTTTTTTATGTTTATAACTTTATGTCTTAGATACTGCAATAAACAAAACATATGCACAATGAGTCTTTCAACTTTGATAAAGGTGTGGTCTGTTAATCAAACTGTGTTATCAGTGCAGATGCTACTTAGGAAGAAATGGGTACCAGTGTAAACTTGTAAAACATTATAAAGCACAAGCCCAATGTAAACTTGTCAGAAACCACACAGAGAAGTCATACAGTGTGAGTGTTCATCCTGGAAGTGTAACAGTAACAACAACAAAACAAACACAAGACTGTAACATGTGAAACTGAAGGCTAAACCTCCCATTAGGGTTCAAATGAACGAATGACCTCACACTGTTCAAATAGCCAGACTGCGGAGGATAAAGTTGACATTTAGTTGGCTCACGTTAAAGAGCAATTTGTCAGAATAACGACATAGAATTTGATGATTATCAAAGCAGTTATTGGACATCCATTCTGAAAAGGAAAGTCAAATTGACCATCGAGGTTTGAGGAGGAATGTTAAACTACCAAACAATTAATTTTTCTTTAATGTGCATGTGTGTGACGGGGACTGGAAGTTTGGGGGACGATAACAGACAGAGCTGTGTGTGTGTGAGTCTGTCTGTCTGTGTGTGTGTGTGTGTGTGTGTGTGTGTGTGTGTGTGTGTGTGTGTGTGTGTGTGTGTGTGTGCGCGTGTGTGTGTGTGTGTGTGTGTGTGTGTGTGTTTCCTTCATAATAGAGAGTAACAGTGAAGGAAACCATAAAAACGTTTTACCGTTTACTTTGTGAATCATTATTTACTGTATTATATACTACAAAATACCATTCAGAAACATTTTTGTCTCTTCTTTCAGATATCAAAAGTTCACTATTTGGCACAAGAGTCTCTCATTGAAAGATAACATTGAAAACTTAGATTACTCACCTAATTTGATTTTCCTTTGATTCATTGGAAAATGTGCCTTGGGCAGTTACATATTTGCTCGATCCACGATAACTAAGTGTAGTTAAAATTCACTTTTGTAAAGGACGTGGAGAATGTTATTGTTAAAACTAATGGCCATAGTTATTGTGGAAAGCAAACAACTGGCCTTCATTCGCTGTTACTTTTTCTACATGTTGAGTCCAGTCAATATTTGTTGAGCAGGAACAGCTCTCTCATAAAACTAGAAACAATCAAGCAAAGAATATACTCTGATATGTCAAAGGAACATTACTGCTGCAGGCTCGTGAAATTTTAAGTTGAGCTTATCATACTAATTAACTTTTTTTTTGTTCTGCTAACAGTTCTGGGGGAAAAATATATCGATGCTGAATGATGGAAAAATGTTGTTAAAGAAAGGAATAGTTGGACATTTTGGAAATACATGTATTTGCTTTCTTGCTAAGACTAAGTTGAGAAGATTTATACCGCTCTCATATTTATACGCTAACTATGAAGCTACAGTCAGCAGACGGTTGGCTTAGCTTAGCACAAAACCTGGGAATAGGGGGAAACAGCTAGCCTGACTCTGTCCAAGGGTTAGAAAATAAATAATGATATCTGCCTAGCATCTCTAAAGACTCCAGGAAGTTACTGCTCCTGCAGTCAATAGCCCGGCACATAACCACCTGTACAACTACATGTGGTCATTTTTGCCATCCCTTGACTTCAGACAGAGCCATGCTAGCTGTTTATGCCTGCTTTCAGTCTTTATGCTGAGCTAAGCTAAACATCTGCTGGCTGTAGCTTCATAGTTAGTGTACAGAAATGAGAGTGGTGTCAATCTTCTTCAATATGTTTTTCTTTTACTTAACTGCTGCAAATTTTATCAGTTTATGGATTACGGTAAATTTCAGGGTAGACTGTTCCTTAAAGACTTTCACATTTAGAACAATGCCTCTTTTTGATGGATGTCCCTCATAATATGAACAGACAATCTTCAAAGTTGGTGCAAGTGCTTATGTGCCCCTTATTTGTAAAGATATTATGTACTTATTATAATGCTTAGTATGCAGAGAGAACATACATCATAATAGATTTTTTTGTAGTAGTTTGACTTGTTACTTGACTCATAAACAGTTCTCTTCCCCTCTCTTACCTCTCACACAGAGTAAGCATCCAGGACGCAGTGAGCCAGAAGAAGAGGATGAAGACCAGCAGCGTGCGCGCCGGGTATTTGTTCATTAGTATCTTGAGAACAAAGCGGAAGGTGAAGTTGATGTTGTTGAGCGAGCCGATGCTCCTGTAGGAGGCGCTCAGCAGCACTTTGCTATGCAGCAGGATGGCTCTGTGCACCAAGTACAAGCGGAGGAACATCAGCACTGATAACAGCAGCTCCACATCCATCAGGGCCTCACGGTGGTGGTTGGAAACACAGAGTGGAGCTGAGGAAGAGGAGTTGGCATGGAAGCCAACCTCCCAGTACGTGCCAACAGGATGGATGACACAGACCAACAGCTCCAGAGTAATCACGAGAACCCTGTGGCTGGTCATGGCAATACGCCAGTCCACCTGGTTGTGGTCAATGATAAACAGCTGAAAGATGGAAGAGGACAGGAAAGACAGAGAAAGAAGAAAATTATAAACTGCTGATAGAAACCAATAAAAATACAGTCACATGTTGATATTAATGTGTGAAAGTCATTATATTCTCTCTTTAAACTTACATAGAAAACACTGGATATTCTCTGACCTCTTATTTTCTTATAATACTAGTTGACAACATTGTTATTACGGTGCTGCCCAAAGCTGCCTGTTTTGTTGCACATGTTGATGTCTTTATGATACGACTGTTTCATTAGGCTAAACCTTGGAGTAAACAGATTTCACTATTCTGTCTGAACAACAGTGCAGTAAAAATACAACACCTTTCAATTCATTTTTTTCAAAACCTCTAATCAAATGTTTTTACTAGGTCACACAGAAACTTATCTTATTATTCGGCATGCTAGGATATGCATATTTGTGTGTATGTGTGTTTTGCATCTGAGGCTAAAAACATGCAAATACACAGTTCTCTACAGTACATCATGTCTTGAAAGGTCTGTGATAAGAAACATGTTTTTAAGCCTCCTACGATATGAAATTTGTATGTATGAGTGGTTCATATGTGAGAAAATGAGAATGTGTTCTCAATATATAGCTTCACTGTCACTGTGCCTCAGTTTGTTAAAAAAAAGTCAGAAATTAAGCAGGTCTACTTTTTCCTCTCCTTGCTCCACTCATTTGAAGCATCTTGATGTTCTTGGCTCGACTTATTTTGTCACCTCTGACACCCAAGATTTACATCAGGCATCACTGAACACTGCTTAGTCTCCACCCTTAGTCTGCCCCTCCTTATCTCCTCTCTGCACTTGCATGGATCCCACTTGTATCAGACACACATGACTTGCAACCAAACTGAAAACATTGTAGGTGAGAGTAAACCCAGCAGCCTGAACAAAACCTTTCTGCATATCTGTGACTGTGCATGAGGGAACATGAAAGAATGTTTACTCTGTTGAATTTCAACCACATCCCTTTATGTATATTGAATTCACACATAATGGCAGCGAGCCATGTGGATTGGAAAAATAGTGCAGCTGCAACACTGTGCATGTCTGTGTGGGCTGAGGTTTTCGTCCAGGTTTTTTTCTTTTACACACACAGCAAATATAACACAGATAACACAGTGTTGAGGCTACCATCAGTGAACCGAGATCTCCTTATAAAACAATTGCCCTCAAGTATGTTGAATAAAGTATCATTCTTACCAAGCTAATTTGGAACAAACATTTACTGGTAAAAAAAGTAATGCACAAAATTTGGCAAGTGGAGCCCTGAAGATCAACAAGGCACACACAGGCTCTTACTCGGGTACACACCACATCATTGCCACATCACATTGTGAAACCAACAGTAAGGTCGGTGAAAGTGTGGCCTGAGGGAGCTGACTCTGCACTTCAGCAGCGTTTTGAAGACACTGACTGGAGAGTGTTACTCAGGCCACACTGACATTGACTCATATGCCTCCTCCGTTCTGGACTGTATCAACTCTCACATCAATAGTGTCACCACCCTCAAATGGATTACCACTTTCCCTAATCAGAAGCCATTGATGAACAGTGAGGTCAGACTCCTGCTGAAGGCACGGGACATTGCATTCAGATCAGATAAAGCTACCAACTCCACCCCCCCTGTCACCGACACCTCCTTGCCTGATGAGCTGAACCACTTCTTTGCCCGCTTTGATAGGGAGAACAAAGAGGTGGCCATCAAGGCTGTGGTCTCTGCAGATCACCAGCCCCTCACACTCTCCACCACCGACATGTGTGTGGCACTGAGCAAGATTAATGTATGCAAGGCTGCTGGTCCTGATGTTATCCCCGGACGTGTACTCAGGACCTGTGCTGTTCAGCTGACTGAGGTTTGGACTGACATATTCAATCTGTCACTAGCCCAGGCAGCTGTCCCCGCATGCTTTAAAACCACCTCCATCATGCCGGTGCCAAAACACTCCACTGCAACAAGCCTTAACGACTTCCGTCCAGTCGCACTCACCCCCATCATAATGAAGTGCTTCGAGAGGCTGGTCCTGGCCCATCTCAAGACCTGCTTATCACCTTCACTGGACCCCTTCCAATTCGCCTACCGTCAGAACAGGAGCACAGAGGATGCCATATCTACGGCACTTCACTCTGCCCTGTCCCACCTTGACAATAGCAACACCTATGTGAGAATGCTGTTCATTGACTTTAGTTCAGCATTCAACACCATCATCCCCTCCAAACTGATCACCAAACTCAGTGAACTGGGCATCAATACCTCCCTCTGTAACTGGATTCTGGACTTCCTAACCAACTGACCTCAGTCTGTTAGGTTAGATAATCACACCTCCTCAACCATCACCCTGAACACTGGTGTACCTCAGGGATGTGTGCTGAGCCCTCTCCTTTACTCCCTCTTCACCTACGACTGCACACCTGTCCATGGCTCTAACACCATTGTAAAGTTTGCAGACGACACTACGGTGATTGGTCTCATCAGCAACAACAATGAGAAGGCCTACAGGGAGGAGGTCCAGCACCTATCCTCGTGGTGCACTGACAACAACCTGCCTCTCAACACCAAGAAGACCAAAGAGCTCATTGTGGACTTCAGGAAGTCTGAAGCTGGCACACACATCCCCATCCTCATCAACGGGACTGAGGTGGAGCATGTCACCAGCTTCAAGTTTCTGGGTGTTCACATCTCTGAGGACCTCTCTTGGACCCTCAACACCTCTACCCTGATCAAGAAGGCTCACCAGCGTCTCTTTTTTCTGAGCAGACTCAAGAAGGTCCACCTGTCTCCTCAGATCCTGGTGAACTTCTACCGCTGCACCATCGAGAGCATCCTCACCAACTGTGTCACAGTCTGGTATGGCAACTGCTCTGCCCGTGACCAGAAAGCACTGCAGAGGGTGGTAAAAACTGCCCAACGCATCACCGGTTCCTCACTCCCCTCCATCGAGACTATCCAGGGCAAGCGATGCTTGCGTAAGGTGCGCAGCATCATCAAAGACTGTTCTCACCCCAACCGCAGACTGTTCACCCCACTCCCCTCCGGGAGGCGTCTCAGGTCTCTCCGCACCCGCACCAGCAGGTTCAGAGGAAGCTTCTTTCCTGCGGCTGTTACCCTACTGAACTCTGCATCCCGGTGATAATTAATCTACTAAGCCCCCCACCCCCGGACAATTTGCACTACCCTACCCCACCCATACTGTTCTATTTATTTATTTACAGATGTACATACTGTAATTACACCTATACATAGCCAAATTCTACTGCTCTTCATATTATTCATCCTGCACATACACTTATTCTTACTATTCTTATAGTGTTACCACACTGCACATAGCTGTACATACTGTACATATCTGTCTATATGGTTCATTCAGTATATCCATATTTATTCTGTTTTTCTTACTATATATTCTGTTAATACAATGCATATATCTATATCTATATTATTCTCACTACTAGTATAATGTCACTGCTACTACATTGCACATATCTGTACATGTTGTTCATACATTGTTCATATTACATAACCATATTTAATCTGCTCTTATAACACTGCAATATATTTATTGTCCTGCCTATGCACCACCTGTCTATACTTTGTATATCGCATTGCACTTTTCTGCGTTTTTTGCACTTCTGGTTGAACGCAAACTGCATTTCGCTGTCTTTGTACTTGTACACTGCACAATGACAATAAAGTTGAATCTAATCTAATCTAAAAATCACAATAAGGGCGTCCAAACTGTTAAAAACAAAAAGGCAAACTCACCCTAATGTCCTTATAATGGAAAGCTATGATGAGGATCAGGAGACACCCAGTGGACAGGCTGATGGAGCAGTTGATGAATAAGGCAATGTTTGAGCCCTGGGAAGGAAATGGAGACAATATAGATAAGGCATAAAGATTTGATTTCTTTCCATTTATGTTCTCCATCATCATGATTTATAGAATAGCTCCTGAACTGAACCACACCATTTATTTTGCCCACTGTGGTAATGACAGGGGTGGAAAGAGGACCAAAGTATTCAAATCAAGTACAAATGCTAATTATATCATATAAGGAGAGGTTCAGATTACCTTTAAAGACAATTATTGAAATAAAAGTTCAAAACAGACAATGACATTGTTCACTGCAGGCCAATGTGGCCTCCTGACTGATTTGTTGCAGTACAAAAGCTTGTCCCACTCATTTCCCCTGATATTTATTTTTATTTCAATATGTACCCTTAGAGCTGTGTACTAAGAACCCAGTAGTTAAAAAAAATTGGCCATGATGAGAAAATTTGTGTTTTGTTCCTCTCTCTCAAAATTTGGAACAGCTATCTTCCCAGAGGCACTGTGACCAACAAATTGGAGATGCTAGACTGCAAGAAGGACTTGATCCCTCACCAGCTTCCCACCCAAGAAATATTGCGCTGTGCCAAGCATTATATGCAGGTCACTTTAGTAGTGAACAGTGTTTTTTTTATCTGCACTGTGCTGGCGCCCCAGTCAGTTTGCAACATCAACTGACTTTAGTGTGTACCTTTATTTCAGAATGAATTGGTTCAGGTTCCAGTCAAATATCCAAACTACATTGTAGTTCTGAAACAGTTGATCGAACAGTCGATAATAATAATCATTTTCAGCTTCCCCAATGTAAGGATTTGCCCCTTTTACATTTTTTTATATATTTTTATATATCTGGGTTTTGGTCTGCTGGTCATGCTTTTTGTGTTCAATCAATTCATTGAACAAATAATTGACAGAGTAATCAATAATGAAAATAATAGTTAGTTGCAGACCTATGGAGGATTAAATGGTATACATCTAGGATTCATTACATGCTTGTTAAGATTACATCTATGAAAAATGTACTCTTCAGTAAGAAAATGTACTTCATCTGAACTTTGATTGTGCTTTTCACAATGGTGGTGCTCTGTTCCCTTTCCTTTCCATAAAATATGATTCCAAGCTAATTTAAAAGGAATATCCTGCTGATTGTGTTATAACAATATAACTGCTGGCTACTCTGTAATTCGTGTCTTTCCAAATGGAGCTTCATTAGAAATTTACTTAGGCCTAATGGAAGTGGAATGCGCTTGTTATTAAATACTTTCCATTCCAGGGAACTGAAAGCTGGAGACACAGATTAATTAAGAACTTAGCAGAGGCTTCTGCCATGCACCTTTGTCTCAGCAGGTCAAAGAGCACCTACCCTTCATTCATGCGTCTCAGCGCAACTGACGCAACGTCAATGGAAGTTTTTAACTGGAAATGCAGTTTAATGTGGTTTACAGTTAAAAAGATAATTACAAACTTTCAAACTTGAGGAAACTTGAGCATGTAGGTGGTATGGTGTGACGTCCGTTGGCAAGGTACACCGTTTTCCACAGTTTCTCCCGTAGCATCCATTCCACATCACGTCTGTATTTCGTTGAGGGCTAATTAGGAGACCCCACAAAAGCTCAACATTTCAACACATTCCATAACAGAGAGTTCAACAACATGTTTCTTGCCGAGTTTCTAAAATATTTTTTGTAACGTTTTCATGTTGGAAAAAGTAATTTCAAGCCCGGTGAACCTAATCTGGGTTAACCTTAACACAGATTGTTTCTCATCTTGGAAGGACACCGAGCCACCATCACCAGGACAGGCCACCCAAGGCATAGGAAAAAAAAATTACAAATAAAACACTGAATCCAGTGCAAAAGAAGGTGGCCTGGTTTGTGTGGACTGTAATAAATAAATACTTGCCAAAGAGATACTACATACATCTGACTTAGGTTTTCTAGTTTGGTTTGTTAGTCAGTGTGGTTTTGTTAGCTTTCATGTGGATTCTTGTGCTGAAGGTCACTCATGGAACTACACATATCCTGTAATAAACGTAAGAATAGCCTTACAAATAATATCCTAGTGGGACAGTCATAAAAAAGGAGACATCACTGCAGGTAAAACATTTGCAGGTTTAGTTAATGCCAACCAAAAACTGCACAAGGAGATTTCCCTGTGAGGTTACTTGGTGATAAATCCTATGATTATTAGTACTACATAATCACTGCTGGGAAGGAAAAAAAAACTACAGTATACACATGGACATTTTGTTAATTGTCCAGCAAGAGTGACCCAGTCAAACACAGCATCAGACAATGTTGATGATTTCTTGGTTGGATGTGTACTGATGAGTGAAATCATGGGACTAATGTTTAACAAGCTGCAGGATAGTAAACACTAAAGAGGACAGGTGTAGCTGATTAGCTGTCAGAGATGAACAAAAACCTGCAGATTACTGGTGAGTAGGATACCACTTCACTGCACTTTTCCCTCCTGATCCATGGGACTCTTAGCACTGCTGGCTTTCTTTGTGTCTGTGCGTCTCATCAGCCCCAGCCCCAGAAAACTATCTGGACTTGAGAACTGCTGCCCTACAGTAATATTACAGTGATCTATTGAAGGAGGACAGTGGTTCATGACCCAATAGTCAACAGGTTTTTATAACCACAACTCGTCCAACTCGAGGTTATAGTTATAACTTTATTGTGATGCCTGTGTGATCCAATGTTACATTTCCATGATAATATTTTTGAGTTTTTGAGATTGTTTTAATAATCTGTCAAATGATAAATGAAAAAAAAAAGATTTTTCTTTGTTTGCTGAATCATGTTTAAATCATTGCAGTGGCTTAAGCCCAGCCATAATACATTTGCATTGTATAGGTGTGAATTTATTAATTGACAGGCAAGTAAAAAATAATAAGTCATACTGTAACTAGCACGCAAGGAAATTGTCGTCCATTGTACATCAGCACTTCATTCCACCCGTGGCCCTGGCCAACAGCAAAACAATCAACATGTAAAATCATAACAGGAGAAAGCAGACATAAAGTAGCTGAACATAGGGTATAAAACTGAAAGAGGTAAGGTTAGTGATGCGCAGAACCAGAAATGAGCAATGCAAGCAATTCATACAAAACAAAAACATGTTGAGCTGCCAGCAACATGAACCATGACAACATGTTTGTATATTATGAAAACATTGTGACATGTAGTAAGATTTCCACAGCAAAGGAGACCATATCTAGGAAGTATTACAAAGATTGTAGCCTCTATGTTGGTTGTCATTGTGTAGGTTGTATTATTGTATCAGTTCTCAGAGAAGTGGTTAAACAGTAATTTATATGTGAGAGCATATAGCATGAAAATAATTATTTGCAGCTTCAGATGTCTGATATTTTTTAGGTTGAATTTGGTTTTTGCCACAACATGCTTAACTTTTGGACTGCAAACCTGCAGTTTTATAATCACACATGGCTGAGAACCAGAATGAATAGAATTCATCAAAGTTATCCACTCCTCAAACATCAAAGAATATTCTTTTAAATGGACATCATGCTCCGCTTTTCAGGCTCAATATGTGGATATTGTTGGATGATTGTTTTTGGGTTGGGTTTGGGTTGTAAAGTAATTCCAGCAAAAGTCGTCAAAGCTTTGCAGAGGGATGCAAGGTTGCAACCAGGTCAAAGTGCAAACTCTAGCACAGCCAAACTCAAGACAGAGAGACTTTTAGACTGGCCATGCAAACACTAATTATACACTAAATGATGTGGAAAGATAGCCTGAAGTACTGTGAGCAATCTCGCTGTAGGGGAAGAGGTGAAATGTGGAAAAACGTTCCATAAATAGCCCTGTTTTTTGTACATAACCATGAAAAGGTACACTTAAAATATAACTTTGTAGACTGGCATTTGATAGGCCTACAAGTTAGCCAGCTCCAAAATATCCTGCAGTGTACTTAAAAATGGCTTTAAATAATAATAAACTATAATAGTGGAGTGCGCTACCGGCCACTGCAAATATGTTGTATTTTGTTAAGACAGACCCTTAATCTGTGATCTATCAGTTCACAGAGGAGGAAGATGTAACGGCTCACGCTCATGACTTGGACATCACATAAAGTTAAAAGACAAATGCTCAAAACAGTTATATAAGCTATGGTTAAATCAGCAATGCAGCCTCTCCAAAATAATATGCTTTAACTGCAGTGAAAAACACTTTTCCAGTGCATCAGCATTTCCATGGTACAGAAGCTGATGCCTGTTGTTAGGAATGGACAGACAACACCTGTTCTTGGTTCGTATTTGTAAACTGGAATGGTATTGTCATATTCGTGCCAGCACCGTTAATTTCACGACCATACTTCTCCGGGTTCAGAGAGTTGCTCTGAACGTTTAAGGTCAGACCATATTTCCATAGGTTTCTCAAAAGATTAGCTGATGTGAGTTGGAAATGTGGGGGCTCTTTAACACTGTAATCAATCACTGACTGCACAGCATGGAGGTGGTCTAATTTTTTTGCAGCGTGCATGAGAACTTTTTTCCACATGTGGAACTGGCGTGTGCTGTACGAAGTCAGGGGGAGTTAATAATTTGTTGATTTCGTGGCCTGGCATTGTTATCCACTGAGATCTGCATGTTAATGTCATGAGGCTGTGTTACCAAACAGTGTGTCTGGAAATGGACTAACTAATCAGTAGGTCAGGGGGGTTCAAAGCCCAGGTGCAGGGTTTTGCTGTTGTGCTCCATGGGGCTTGGGCTGTCTGCTAATCAAGGAAGTTATGACAACAAATAAAGCCAGTTGTGTAATAGTGTTTTTTCTGCCCCATTTATCTAGTTATTGAAATATGTTATGAATAAAAGATAACATGGTTTAAGATAAATCTATTAATTTGTTTGTGTCAGTTCTATTATAGTCTAAGTTGTAAACTATTTTGAGCAGTTGAATCTGCAACACGAGGAGTTGAAGAAGAGTTGAGATGCAGCCACACAGCAGCAGAGCTATTGTTAACCAGCTTTAGTTCTACTGCATGATGCTAAAAGCAAGAAAATTATGATTTTGTTCAATATTTTATCAGTTTTTGATGACTTCAAGGCCCTACACCAAGGTGTCTCGACCAGCTGACAACACCTAGTAGCCTACATTTAGGTAATGTTGTCTAAATGTTCTAACTTTGGAGATGTAAATGCAGATGGATGCCATGAATTAAACCCTCTGCAATGTGCGCAAAACTATCTCAAGTTTTGATTTGATTTGTGAGATTGACATTTATTAGCAGAAGGCATCATAAGAAGAACTGCAGTGGAACATTCTGTAAGGCTATAGCTTTAAGGTCAAGCCCCAATAAAACCAACGTGTCACATTTCAAACATTTCCAAACTAATAATTGTAATTAGTTATACAGTCAATTCTTACATGTTGAAGTCAAGACATTAGTTTGGGTTATTTCTTAAACCTACCGGTTTGTAAACGAAGGGACATATCTCGGCGTGGATAATCGTGAGCAGTATCCCGAGCAGAGCAGTCCCCAAAGCCAACGCGCAAAGGCGCTTTTTATCCTCTAACAAAAACTTTCTGTCTCGCAGTCTGTAGAGGTCGTCTCCCTCCGTGTGAGCTGTCCGCTTCCCGGGAAGTGACAGCGGTACGGACACTTCTGCCGAGTCCCCGCCGTTTCGGTTGATCAAGCCATCGCAATTTACACAATCCACTTTGGAGTCGCCGTGCAGGCTGCGGTTTGTCATCTCCATCTCCAGAGCGCACACGAGACGGCCGCCTGTCCCTCTCTCCCTGTCGCCGCTGTCCGTTGCTCCGTCCTCTGCCTGTCCGGTCTCCCCTTTGCTTTCCTCCCGAGTTGGGGAAGGCATAGTCCGATGGGCGCACTGTGTACCAGGCCCTTCTCTCGTTTGTCGCTCATTGAAGTAGCGGGTTTACCAAAACTCTTGGCCTCTAACACACCCTCACCTTAACACTCCTACCAATTTACGCGGCGTGGCTACGCGCACTGATGCCATTTACACACTGCAGTGAGCGATAGCTACTCTTATTTGCATGCGATATTATTTTAAGAGTGTGCGTCAATCTGCCCCAAATGAATTTTTTGTGTGCTGGGTGTGTGTACTCGGCTTGTGCACGATGCGTTCAGAAGAGAAGCTATGGTCACTAAACAAGATGTTCACTTACATTATTTTCTTTAGATTTGGATAAGTCTGATCAGATCATTTGCAATTTGGTGGAAAAACATGATGTTACAAGAAAAAGACAACACTATTATCGGATTTCTTTTCCTGAACAAAACTAAGAAAACGCTATGAAATAGAATGCAAGGAACCTCATAGACTACATGTTTTTTTTATTTATTGGTAACGTTCTGTAACAATGGTAAGCACGAGTTCCTCAACAGCTGTAGAGTGACATCTCGTGGTTGAGTACCTTCATCTTTTGACTTGTGGTGGTATATCCCAAACATAGTCAAGTTTCACCATCACTGGAAATGATTCATAACTGTCTTAGCCTACTCTTCAGCCATTCATTCTAGGATGTTTCAGGTATTTTTCTCTAAGCCCTTTTAAGATGATGTTTTGGGCATTTTGGCCTTTAATGGATAGAGCAGTTGTAGACAGGACAGTGGGGAGAGAGAGGGGGAAGACATGTAGCAAAGGGCCAAAGCTCGGACCCGAACCCCAGGACGCTAAGGACTGATCCTTCGGGAGCACGCTATACCAGGTGAGCTACCAGGGCGCCCCTCTAAGCCTTTTTATTTATTTATTTATTTATTTATTTATTTATATATATATATATATATATATATGAGTCTTGTAAATATGCCTACTTTACTATTTATTGGAGTACTTTCAATTCCTGTCCCAGATGTTTAACTGTTGCCATTTTCTCTTGGATCAATTGCCATCTTATCCAGCTGTATTCTTTCTAATGTATATATTCTAATAGGCTATTTTGAGTTGCAAGATGTCCTTTCATTGTCTGTCTGCAAAACTAAAAAGTGAGGCACAAACTCTTCCCCCACTCTCTCTATCTAGACCGGTTTAAGGAGGAACAGCGTCATGACCTTGGGCTATAATGACACATCCAGCACACAGGAGTCCTTCCGCTGCAGCATCCTGCTGCTTGTGCTGACGGGAATGATAATCCTCACAGCTCTCAGTGACAGTAAGTAGAGTGTTCAGACTGACAGGTGTTTCTAGGTCAATTTATGAGAGAAAACACTATGTAGCTACAGAGCCAAACCCTACACTGAAAAGTGTTGACTATAGAAATCAGCAAAAAAAAAAAAAATCACAATTTATAATTTCAGGTATGAGTTGATTTAATCTGCTGCAATAAGAAGGTAAATGGCTAATGCAAAAGGTGAAAGCAAAACAATGCTTAAGAATACAGATGAGCTTCAAGGTGGCAAATAAATATGCATTAATATAATAAAAAATAATCGCAGTACAGAACAGTGAGTGAAACGTGTATTCAGGATTTAGCAGATTTTCATGGAAAGGAAAGCTATCTACAATAAAAACTTTAAAAACACAGAGCTTTGAGCAGGCCATAATACAGAGACACCTGAGCATATACATTGTACTGACAGCACATAGTTTAATCTATTGAAAATCATGTTTGCGTTGGGTGAAGTTCGATTTGCAAAATACAGCAGCCACTGTTAATACAAAAATATACAATTTCATGTGCTATGAGTTGAGTGCCATCCACTGGTGGCCAAATAAATTACAACAAAAGTTCTGTATTATTTACAAGCAGTTTAGTAAAAATATTCTTAATATACATATATTGTCACCCTAGCTACAGTAGATTAAACCCCTGAATCACAGTGTACATTAATTCATTGAGACCTAAACACTGTGGACCATATTTGGCGAAGAAATTAACATTATAACAGAAGTGACACCTGAAAAAAACTATTATTTGCTATTAGGATATTGCTGAGAGTTCCTGAGTTAGTCCAAGCACCCTATGATTGAAGTCATTCTTAACGTGTACAATATGTTACAAAAAAATGGCAGTTTAGACCTGACAGATTTTAAAAAAGAAAACAGTTTTCATTCAAGTTCAGTGGCATCTCCGTGCCGAGTATAAGCCATCAATTACAAGTCACCAGAAATGAAAAAGAAAAAGGAATCATTACAGGTTGTAAAAGGAATAACTTTGAGCTATACAGTTAAACAAAGTTCTTTTTTTGGCCCAAGTTTAGCTGAACTCAGAACTGACACGACATGGCTCAGTTGAACGAGCTTATAACGCTCTATCCACCTTCACCCCATACATCCTGGACGGTCTAACCCTTCACAGCTCCCCACGGCTGCAGAGTGGCCTGAGGCAGAATAAACTGCGGAGATGGCTGCGGCAAGATATAGTAGCCAAATACCTGCTGGGGTGGAGGTGGCGGAGGTGCGCATACTGCATTAAGAAACATAGGAGTGCCTTTCTTGTATTGAGGCCAAACTGGTGCAGGGTGGTAGAAGTACTGGAGGCTGGCAGGGAGCTACGGATTGGAAGGAGTACAAGAGATTAGAAGGGATGGGGGAGAGTTTCCAGCATGGGTATTAAACACACTTTGTCCATATGGGAGGAATCCATGGTACTTTCCTTTTGAGAACATGCAATACTGAAACTATATCACATGGAAATGACTTTGAGCAGCAGCAGCTCATACGACTAATAAACAAAATAGACATAAGTTCAGAACTTTTTAGGGTTGTAATGATATGTTGTATGCTTCAGCACAAGGTTGTCAATTCATAGTAGTTGTGTATAAAACAATCCAACAAAACCAACTTAATTATACAGTGCTGTGGTGATTTCAATAGCTTTTGGACAACAACGAAGCTCTATGGCTTGATTTGGTCTTTTTCGTTGGCTGTCTCTTGACAGTGAGACAAATATAGAATATCACCAGCCTTATCCCTCAATTGTGAGATACCAACAGATGGTGCTAAACATGAGAAAGAACTTACCATATTTCTGACGTATTTGAGTTTATTTGGTCCTTCTCCGTGTCGCTTGCGAATCCTGGGCATCATTGCTACAGTGTAGGTGTCGCCTTCTGCCTCTTCCTTCTTGACGACCTCCTTCTCTTCATTTCCGTGCTCTCCCTCCGTCTCGCCATCTTTTGCCTCCTCCTCTGTGTCGCTTGACGCAGTGGAACCACAATCCGAAGAGGTAGCAGAGTGGTAATCTGATGTGTCCAGATTTATTGAGTCCACTGAGGAGTCAGTCTGTTTTCCCTCCACACCTTCCTCTTCGAAACAGGCTATTGTGAAGGGCCTACCGTTCTCTGCAGATCTGTGAAGAGGGAGCACATTATTTTAACTCACGCATTCTTACTTCCCACATGTTACACATCATTTCACAGAATGCATCATAGCGACAACTTGCTCATAAATCTTGGCTAGACTGAGAAATGCTTCTCTGTTGTTTAAGTGTGTCTGTGTGTCATCCTCAGGCCAGTGACTCACCTTGCACACACCTCCAGTGGGTCGATCCACAGTGTGATCTCACGCGGAAGGCCTAGTTCACTGGGTGTGAGCTCACTCTCCTCACATGCCTTCAGAATTACTTCATCGCAAAGTACTCCGCTATTTATCCGGATACATCTGTGAAGGATTCAACATTAAAGATTCACAGTTTTCTTAGGTGGATCTCTTCCTATGTCAGGGTTCTCAGACGTTAATGGGGATATAATTCCATGATCTTTATATATATATATATATATATATATATATATATATATATATATATATATATATATATATATATATATATATATATATATATATATATATATATTATATATATATATATATATATATATATATATATATATATATATATATATATATATATATACACACACACACACTCTACCGGTCAAAAGTTTGGGGTCACTTAGAAATGTCCATTCCAGACAGAATACCAGCTGAGCTGTTTTTTTAATCAGGGCAGAGGTTGTCAGATTACATTACGTGTTTACATAATGTCAAAAGGGTTCTCGACTGTTGTAGACAGAAGTGGCTGAAGAAATGCTTGAAATCCATGCTTTTTGGTCTAAACGTCATACCCAAATTAAAAGTGGTACAACTCCCATATACTTTGACAGTCTGGGGTGTGCCTGATATCATTGGATAGAAAACAGTGTCACAGTGATTCTAGGCCTTACTGACACAGAGTTACAGAGGCTAGAATGGAGGTTTTTTTATTTCCGTCCAAGTCATACATCTGTAAAATGATTAGAATACACTGCTGTAAACACTCTGACAGGTGACAGACAACACAGGACATTAGCCACATCTCAGCTTACTAAAGAAAAAAAATCCAGAAGCCAAAAGACTCAAAAATGGATTTTATATGAATTTTGTTCTACAGATATGTCTGTGCGTTTTTTTTATTTCCATTTGAAAAGTGCAAAGAAAAAAGCCAATAAAAGTACAAAATAGAACACTTCTCAAATACACAAACACACCCACATCAATCACCTTTCCAATGATATCAGGCACACCCCAGAGTGTCAACGTATATGGGAGCTGTACCACTTGTAATTTGGGTATGACATCTAGACCAAAAAGCATGGATTTCAAGCATTTCTTCAGCCACTTCTGTCTACAACAGTCGAGAACCCTTTTGCAATTATGTAAACACATAATGTAATCTGAAAACTGCTGCCCTGATTAAAAAAAACAATGCAACTGATCTCAGCTGGTATTCTGTCTGGAATGGAAATTTATAAGTGACCCCAAACTTTTGACCGGTAGTGTATATTCAGGGACAGTTGTGTACTTTTTTAATATCAGTAATTACCTGTATGCCTGGCCTTTGCTGGGGCAGTCAGGGTACCAGTGTTCATCATATCTGTCGCATAAAAGTTTCTGTAGCTTCTCAGAAAAACATTCTGCCTTGGCTTCACTGAGCTTGCCATGTGCCACAGCCAGGCGTTTGAGGAAGCTGACTCCAGCCTCCACCTCTCTTTTCATGGTGACTGTAGAAACAAAAGATTTAAAGAAATGATTTAAGGTCGCCAACAACATCAGTCACCTTGTCGTTTCTGCGTACATGAGTATGAGTATGTGGCTAGGTAATCACTGTTTTTGCAAATCAAAAGTGCAAAGAAGTTGAGTGATTAGAGTTTTTGGTAACAGACTGTTTGACTTCCCTTCAATGAGATTTGGGGGAGCAGGAACTTCAGTTGCAGTGATAACAGCACTTCCCTATGCAGTTACCCCTGAGCCTTTTCTTTTTTATTATCTTCAGGGAAGCTCGGTGTTAAGCATGTGTAAAAGAGTGCCTGGCATTTTACAGCTACAGACATTGCTCTGTGCCAACAAAAGGCTAGAGTTTGTATAAAGGCAAACAAGATGCAAACTAGTGCTGCCATTTAAGTATTTTTTGAAATGCAAATCCAATGAGCTCACTGTGCTGTTTATCCTCTGATAGCGTGTCTGTTTGGGTTGGGTGACAATGTCAGCCTGACCAAAGAGAAGAGTGTGTTCTATAAAAGGCCAAGGCAATTCAAATTTTGCAGCCAAACTGGCTCAGCGTGCGAACATCCTGCTGATGTCCCCGAAATGAAAGTTGTGTCTTGAACTTTGGAGGTGCTGACAGTCATTTGTTATTGTGGCTTGAAACACACCACTGTCGCTTCAGCCTGTATAATATGTTGTGAGAGGAAATTGTTATTTGCCCTGGTAGACCTAGCCACAGCCTCCACTTAAGAGCAGGGATCAGCCTGTGACACAACAAGCAAAAATAATAGTAACTTTAAGTCCATAACAAATATGTGTTGCCATTATCTTATTATAGATGTTTGAATCTTTTACATGGTCCAGTCACTTATTAGTCTGCGAGGTAAAAAGGGTCAAATAGCATGTATTATTCAGGCTGTTGTTTTTATTGCAGCTTCCTCATTTAAATAACTCTGTTTTGTTTTCCATCACTCAGCAACTACAATACGTTCATTCCACCAGCAAAAGGTTATTTATATTTATATATATATATATATATATATATATATATATATATATATATATATATATATATATATATATATATATATATATATATATATTCACTTTTTCTGACACACACAGGTTTTTTTCCTGGTAGGTTTTTAAGTTTTAGATTTATACAGTGACAGTGAATTTCTTCTAATGTTGTGTTAAAGAGGCCACAGGAATATAAAATAGATAAGGTGTTTGCGCTGACGTTGCTTAGTAGATGTCTCAAAGTGTTTGAGGGTTTAGAAGATATTAAACCTTAAAAAGTTGGCATTGAATATGAATCATCTTCTCTATAAAATGTTACAAAATAGTAAAAATAGCCATCACAACTTCATAATCCCAACTTTGACATATTCAAGCAGCTTGTTTTGTCCAAAAATTAAACATACCGGATATTTCGTTTACTACCATAGAGGACCAAGAAATACAGTAATATTCGTATTTGAGCAACGGAAACAGTAAGATCTTTTGGGGTTTTTAAGCGTTTTTAAAACTGTAGCTGAATACATTTGTCAATCATGTAATCAAGTAATCAACTGATCGTTTCAGATCCAAACTTTAATAATATAATCAGGTCCTGAGCATGTGTGTGTTTTTAGGCCTGTGTTAACAGAGTGTACAAAATGTAATGTCCCTTGCGGGATTTATAAATTATTATTATTTAACTGTGAATGTTGGTATTGGCAGTGGTAAAGAAGTACTCAAAACTTCTTCTTTCTAAAGTAAAACTATTCATTATTACTAGTAAAACTATTGACACTGCACAGTACAAGTCCTGCATTTAAATGTTTACTTCAAGTGAAAAGAGAGGCATTGTCAGCACAATGTACTTACATTTACCTACCATCTGTTCAAGGTGGAGCTTTCAACTCTAATTTAATGCTGGATAGTTTAATGAATAATAATGCATCATACTTTGGTACATTTATCTGTCAGGTAAATGTTCATCTTTTATTGTATAAATTAAATAATAAACATTTTGTTACTAGTATAATAAAATAAATTGCTTTTTCTAGACTGTAATACAAACAGTTCAGTTTGTCAGGTGCAAACAACATTTATAACAGGTTTTTAATGACAGTGTTGGTCAGTTTGTCTGCTTGACAATCCTATTTTGTGAGTTGAACAAACAGAGAAATGTATATGTTTAGATAAAACAGATGTTGACAAAGTTTTCCTTTGGGGACATAATATGAAGTTGGAAAAAGGTAATAAATTGCCATATATCACAGAATATCACAATATGTTTAAAATTGCAAAAATATTGTATCGTGATAATATCATATCATGGGGCGTCTGGTGATTCCCACCACTAACAGTAAGTCAATAGTATACAGTTGGGTTGCATATTAAGTGCTTTGGGGGCCTTCTGTAAGTTATTTGGGGGTACAATGGTTGTGGAGAAAGCTGCAAGCAGCAATACAGGAGGCTAACCAATCGCTTGTTTCCAACAGGCACATTTTGAATGAGCACTGCACAAGTCATACAAAATGAAAGATGCCTGTTTCTAGATACTAGAGGAACTTAATGACATTCACATCACTGATAGTGTTTGTCTTCTCTGCAGTGACCCACTGCCATTATGACTCTGCTGATACTATTTGGATTTTACGTGTGAAGAACAACAATACTGCATACAAACGTCCGATTTTAATGTTTGAGGGAGGACAGGCTGGATCGTTAACAGCAGCATAGCATATCATAACTTCACATGCGTTTCCCATACTAGGCCAAACAGCCTGTCACATCACAAGCAGTGTAAACAGGTCTGAAGCAAAGTTTGCAAATGTGATTGACAGTTAAAGGTGAAGATTTATCACTATATATATATATATATATATTTGAGTGACAACGAAACTTGTTTTCGCGTCTGCGTGAAACAAAGGAGACACAACGGCACAACTCTGTGAACCAAGGAGGGAACGTGTGTGTGTGTGTGTGTGTGTGTGTGGTGGCTGCACATGGATGTCAATTACAACCAGAAAAATAGAAAAGACAAGATCAAACGACAGCTAGTTTATTCTTTTTCTTTCTGCTGTGATAAAAGGAAGTCTCATTCTACAAGCTGGAAATAACGCATTTGGGGTTTCTGACAGCGCGGAAACCCCCCAGTGGAATTAGAGTTACAAGCAAACGGATGTGATTTCAGTAGAGAAGGTAGGCTACATTATCGAGTTACCCTAACTTAACATGGTAAATTAAGCATTATTATGTAGCATGCAAATTTACAAAGTTCTTCTTTGAAATAGTAGGAAGGGTTTTTAGAAAAAGTTTTCACCCGCGTAATAAATCAGTCAAAACAAAAAGGAATCAATAAAAATACACCGAACGAAGCATGAAAGACTTAATATGATAACCGTCGAGATAATTGTAACAATGTAACGAACACGACAGCGACAATTGAACCAATAGGCCTAAGTGTGCTTTAATGATTACATTCACATCAAAATAGCTACATTTCCCAATTAAAGACGACACAAGAAACACAAAAGTTAAAAAAAAATAAATAAATAACACAGACTAGTTGTAAGGCTACTCACGAAAAAAAGTGTCCAGTCTGTGAATACCCAGCAGTTTGTTGAGTGTCCTTGGCTCCTTGTCTCTTGTCTCGTGGCTGTCTGTGCTGATGTGTTGGAGTTATTATGGTCAGCACATGTTGCTTCCTTGTTCTCTGTTCTGGCTGCAACAGAGACGTAACATTACCGTCAGTGTGACTCACTTCCTTTACTTCACGTCGTGAGCAAGCGCTGACTGGCTCCGCGCGAGAGCTACACCCCGCCCGAGCCAAATATGGGCAGTCAAGGTAAACAACTGAGTGGAGGGGTTTCACTCAGTTACAGAAGTTTGTCCGTCGTCCGTCCCTACAAATCACAATGATAATGTTACTATCTTATGATGACATATGGTGTAATAGGCTACTCGTCTTAACTTCTTATTTTAACTCTCGGTGAGGCCATTTTTACCATAGGGTTGGCTGTGTGTAGCAGATCACTGTATCTGCTACACACAGCCAACCCTATGTGACTTCATTGTTCTAGGCCTAAATATCCTTTTTTTACTTTTTAGGTACCTTATATCAAAGATGTTGTAACTAATTCCTTAATTAATGGTTGATAGATCATCTAATGCCTTATTTATCAGAACAATAGGTAAAACAACACTCAGATCCTTTACTTCAGTAAAAGTAGCAATACCACCATGTAAAATACTCTTACATAAACAAAAGTATGTTAGTATTATCAGAAAAAAAGTGCTTGAAGCATTAAAAAAAAGTAACCTACTCATCGTGGAACAGAATGGCCATTATCTGTGATATTATCCTGTAGGCTAATTAGGCCTATTATTATTACTGACACATTAACATATAAGCAGCATTTTAATGTATTATATTGTATAATGATAAAAAAGCGTACCCAAAGCTGTCAAATAAAGGGAGTGGAGTAAAAAGTAGGCTACAATTTGACATGTAATGGAATAGAAGTATAAAGTAGCAGAAAAGGAAAATTCTTAAGGAGAGTACATCAAAATTGTACTTGAGTGAATGTATTTAGTTACATTACATCACTGGTGAAAAACTCCTGGCTGGTATTTATCTTGGTTTGGTTTATTCTGTCATTAACAACCTAGAAAACCTAAACGAAAGACACATTAAGTCCAACGTGTGGCCTGAACGCATGCAGACAGAAAATATGAATATGAAATAATACAAAGAGTTATGCATAATGTTAAAGCATGACACAAGATTTAAAAAAAATGTGTATTTAGTAGGTAGGTGGGGAAAAGTACTCAGATCCTTGACCTCAGTAAAATAGTAGCCTAATACCACAATGTTAGTAATACCACAATGTAAAGTTACAAGTAAAAATCCTACATTCAAAACCTTACTAAAAGTAAAGGTGCTAAAGCGTCATCATCCAAATGTATACATTTAAATACACACATTTGTATACATTAAGTATAGTAGTAACTTACAGTAACTGGGTGTCTCAGGTTCTGCCCTCTCTTTGTTCACATCATACCTCAAGGAACGCACTTATGAATGTGTGTCTGAACCCTGTAGCCTCACTACTGAGGTCCCCCAAGGTTTGGTTCGGGGTCCTCTTCTCTCCTAGATGTTAATATGCTCTGAATTGGCCCCCTGTTTTTATCTTTAACTATCTTATCATATATTTTTTTGCCGTTCCAATACCACAATGTAAAAGTACTCCATTACAAGTAAAAGTCCTGATTTTAAGTAAAAGTCTTATCAGAAAGTAAGATACCTATTATGCATAGTGTTATAAGATATTCATTATACACATTCAATTGTTGAATTTTAATTATTAAAGGCTACTTAATATAGGCTACCATAGGCTATAGGCTTGGTTATTTATTCTATAATAATTGGGTCATTTGAGGTAAGTGGGGAAAGCCCCACCTGCTGGCAGCAGGAGAAAAAAGTGTGGTTTTAGTGGTAGGCTACAGAGTCATTTAGAAATCAATATAATTCTGTATTAATGCATGACATAAAATAATCCTGGTTGTTGCTATTATTTATCATTATTCTACAATTTCAGGGTCAGAGTTGGATATAAAACCTTTTTAAATGGTGTTTTAGTTGCGCTCCCTGGAGAGTGCCTTGAGTGTGGGGAAACATGCGCATGCCCAAAGCCTTTGCCAATTAAAGTGGAAGGCAGAAACACCTGCGTCTTTTGCTGTACGTAATTGACAAATGTCAGTAACTGCGGTCCTCATGGACGATTATCTTCTACAGC